>NW_008355800.1:1734054-1746548 GCF_000622305.1 Nannospalax galili
CAAATGAGTTATCTGAAGCATAGAGTTTATACCTAATTTGTCTTGGAAAGCTTACAGGTAAAATATTGCTCAATGTAGATCTCTTACAGGAAATTCTTTGAAGCTATTTTATTAATTTCTATAGATGTCTAGGTTGAATGAACACCTGTACAGCATAGCTCAGCAAAATGCCGGGTGCATGTTGGGTGATCAATAAATGCAGAAAATAAATTAACTTCGTTCTATGAAGGCTTTGCCTTGTTGCCTAAATAGCAGAAATGGTTTAGAAATATTAATATAGCCATTAATAATAGAGTAAGTCCATGGCTACCAGCTGCGGAACATTGGCATGGAGTCACTGATGGATTGAGTAACCCTTGATTGATGAAATTTTGGAGCACTGTGGAAGTAAAACAAATACTTAATGCGGGGTGGGAAATTGTTTTTCCAAGTGTGTTTCAAGGAAAGCCTGGGTGCTGCATTAAATATGGAGATGGGATATAATCACTTGTGACTGTCCTAGACATAGGCTTCTTCATTTTGGTTATGTACCTTAAATGATGGTGCCATTCTGAGGAAGGTGTAGACTCTTAGGACTCGTACATGCAGTGACATAATTAGTTCAGTTATACACATGTGCACACACACACTCACTCATACACATAAGAGTTTTACCTAGGTTATTTCACATGCTGAGAAAAGCTTAAATTTAAATAGCACACAAATGTTACATCTATCAGTGTATGTTGGAACAGTCTGTCTGTTTGGGGATAACTAAAATGGATTAATTTCTTCAACCTAAGAAGTTGACTATGTAAAACAGCTGAGGAGGGAACAAACTACATCATAAGGAATCAGTGGCATGACCATTTAGGTTATTAAATAGCAATCTTAAATCAGAAGGACACTGTGCTTCACTTAGTAAAATTGATTCATTTCTCAACTAGGTAAAACGTCATTCATCACTGCAGGCAGCGTAGTTCGACAAATCTTTTTGTTGGCAGTGGAGAGAATCAAAAGATGTAAGAGCTGACAGGAACAAGTTTATCATCGGCTAACATCACATGCTCTGTCATCAATAACTTTCTTATTAAATAGCAGTGTCCCAATGAGTAATCCGTGAAGGGAGTGAACCTGTGTCAGAAATATCAGTAACGCGTCATGTCTGCCTAGTAACTTACACCTTCAGTGCGCCCTAGTGGTGAAATAAGCAGGCGCAGCTTTTAAAGTACTTAAATCAATTAATGCTTTTGGATGAGTGAGCCCACTCACACGCAGAGGTATATGCTTTCCTGGGTTCTGTGATGGCACAATAAATAGCATCCTGAAGTTCTCAAGGCAGACATATGTGTATGTGTCTAAATGACCATCTGGATGGCATGGAACATAATGGGAAGGAGGCACATGACTGAGATTAGAGTGAGGCACCTAGAGGACCATTGTACCAGCGTAATGCCAACAGGTCCCTCATCTAAATCCTGATAGTCGGCGTTCTGTATATGTTGTCATGGCGTACTGTTACTTTGATGGTGCTATGTTGAGGGCCATAAATAGTACATGTCAAGTTTGTAATATAATACTTGCTTCAAACTCCATAGTTATTACTAAATTGATGTGATTAGATTTTTTTTCTAAAAATACAGAATTGTCTTTGTGGCAGCCTGTGCTATATGTAGATTTTATTGATTGAAATAGGCCTTCAAACATCTACATTTTTGTGTTTGAACTAAGCTCTACAGTTACCCGTGGCTGTCCCTTCCCCATTCACCAGATATGCACTCCAGTGTTCATCACTTCATGACACATGAAAGCAAACCAGCTTTTACATATATTTCACTCCTCACTTACCTCTCTCCCCTCAATTCATTGTGACTGTCCTCTTACGGTTAGAAGATACCACAGCGGTATTCAACATCACTCTGCTCCTTGGCCATAATAACTATAAAAGAGCCTGAGACAGTGACTTAGATGCTTCTAAGAATTTGAAATGTGGACAAGAATTTTTCTCTTTTCTTCCCTTCAGTATGGAGGATGTCTCCAGATGTTGCTGTAATTGAGATGTATCCCTGCTCAGTGTTCACACAATTCACCTGTGAGCATAGTGAACATTGCACTTAGGAGACATTTTCTAAAGGAAACTATATGGCATGTTCTTTACGTAGCATCTCTGAAAGTGTTTTGCTTATTTCCAGATGTAATCAAAAAGTTCAGATAACTCGTTCTGCCTTCATGGTACCTTATTATCCCATCATGCTTTGTGCCTTCCTGCATAAATACATGAGGGTGTTGCAAAGAACCGGACTCATTAGTAGAGTCTGAAATCCAGAGATTTATTTATTTTTATATAAATATAAAAGTGGCTTTTGTTATATCTATTTCATGTGCATGAGTATTTTGCCTGCATGTGCGTACATGTAGCACCTCCGAGTGTGGTGCCTGCAGAGGTCAGAAGAGGATGACAGATTTCCTGAAACTTGGAGTTATAGAATCTGTGAGCCACCATTTGGTACTGGGAAACAAACCCGGGTACTCTGCAAGAGCAGAAAGTGCTCTTACCTGCTGATCCATCTGTCCGGCTTCAAGAATCTGAAATCTAAACATCTCTTTCTTAAAAGAAAATATTGAATTTATTTTTCATTATGTGTGTGTATATGTGTGTGGCTATGTGCTATGAGTATAGGTGCCAGGAGGGGCTGGAGGCATCAGATCCCCCTGGAGCTGGAGTTACAGGTGGTTGCGAGTAGCCATGTGGGTGCTGGGAACTGTTATATGGGTCTCGTGCCACAGCAGCCAGTGTTCAAAGCCACTGAGCCGTCTCTCTAGCCCTTTCCCATTGCAGTAAGATGGCTAAGACTGTCCTACCACGAGTGCCCGCAGCATTTATATTCTTGGCTCATGTGCACCCAGAGAAATTTCTCAGGTTATAACCTGAGGCCCTGAGGTCAATATGACAGGAAACACAAGGCCAGAAAGGTAGTCTGTCTGTTACTCTCACCTGATCCAAAGTGGACACATGACTGCACCATATCCTACATATTCTGAAGGAAAAATCAGGAGAAATGATTTCCCTCCTTCTCACGTACAAAATTGTGCATGTTAATTTACTTTTTCTTGCTCTTAGGAACGCTATAATGTTGGCTTTGCTGAGTCACCCTATTTTCATGCAATATTTAGAGATTCTTTCATTTTACTATTAGGAAACATGTATGAACAAAATCTTTTCTAGGACCCATCTGTTCATTTTTTATTCATTGAGTATCAGAATTCTGTTATGACAATCTGTTCCTAGAAGACAAATAGTCTTACTAGGAAGTGACACAAAATTAGCACTCATAACTTGAAGGCTACATTTTCCATTTATTTTAATCTCTATGGTATTACATACTCAGTTGAAGATTATTTTAATTATTGTAAAAACAAAGCCCATCATTGTAAGAAACACAATAGAAAAACAAAGCTCTTGAGCTGGTGAGATAGTATTTATCAAGCAGGAGGACCTGAATTTGATGTGTAGAATTCAAGGAAAGAAAACAATGTGTCCTGACTCTGGCTTGTCCTCCCAGCACTTGGAATACAGAGAGAGATGGATTCCTAGCCTAACAGCCTAGTCTATTTGGTGAGTGCTGAACCAGTGAGAGAAACTGTCTCTAAAAGAGGAGAATAGTACCTGATGTTGTCATCTGGCCCTCACACATGTGGAAGTAAACCTGCACCACACACACACACACACACACACACACACACACACACATACACATACACACATATACCATACAAAGAAAACAAAACACCTTCTTGAAAAACAATGTATCTGATTTTAAAATATAATCAGTAAGCAAAAATATTTCCAATAAAAGCACTTACCAGTTAATGTGAATCCTGTTTTATTTTTTGCTTGCCTTTCATCCACTGGGGATATCGATGTAGTCCCAGATTCATCTGACGTTGCCCCAGTGTGCTCCTTCCTCCAGCATGTTCTTGTGTCACAGTGTGGATTTCTGAACACCCTCCTCCCCAGAATATCGACTTTCTGTGTCTCTCTACACACGTTCCTTATTTCTCTCATTCCACACCACATTCAAAGCACTTTCCTCAAACCTTCAAATTATAGCTTTCAGGTGTCTGAAAACGTGACGTGAAACAGCTCACACCACTCCTGCTCCCTTCAGGCTTCCCTTTCAAATCTGACCCTAGACCTCCCATCTTCTCTAAGCACCAAGTAGAGTCTTTGGGGAGATAGACTAGTTCCTTTGCTTTAAACGAGTGATTGTCATTTTGTGGGCTGTGACCATTTAAAAATAAGATCAAAAGAAGACTAGAAACGAGCACTCAGCATTATGTTATGATTGTGTGGATATGACCATTTATAATGTAAAATATATTTATATTTGCTTCATTGGTCTAAAATTGGAAAAGTTTCAGAAGAACCTGGTGGCCTCAAACTGCAGACTGCTTGATGATTACTTCTGTACAGCTGGGCTCCCGTTTCTGCCTTTGCCATTCTGGACCAATTTGTTTGACATTTAAAACAACCTTCAGAACCAACCCCACATTCTCATATATGATTAGCTGGGGTACTTATTTCTATTAAAAAACCAGGACCTGCCTGTAAAGGTGGTGGGTCATCTGACCTCTTGATCAAGGAGGCCAAGGAGACCCCACCAGATGGACTTGAACCAGTGTCCAGTCTATAAAGAGGAGGGTCAACACAGAGGAATCATTTCCTCCATGCTTCCAAGAGAAGCCAACAATGGTCGAGCAGGACCTTTGACTTATCTTCACATAGATGGAACTGGTAAAAGAAAGGAGCTGGGGGCTCCTCCCAAGCCCATGGGACCCCTGAGGAACAGATCCTCAAACGACCTCAAGAGTAAAAACAAATCAGTTTATCTGGTCCAATTGTATGTCCTTAAACACCCAAAAGGGAAGTATAACCAAAGATTAAAGGGGCCAATATAATTTCATTAAGAGCATACCTATATATAGCTAAAAGTTACTTGACCAACAGCAAAGCCAGACAGGCGATTCCTTCAGTCGAGTTGTTGGCCAGGATGGATAAAGTCTCTTCCAGATAGTAACCCAACATACTATTGGAAAAATGAACAGCAGATCCCAATTCTATCCAAAGGAATACTGACAATGGATTGCCGTAGATGAGGAACAGCTGATCCTCCTGGAACAGGGACCTCTGGCTGACTAGATTTACCAGAAGGGCAGATAGGGGGGAATAGATGGGGGTGCTGACAGCACAGTGGACAGTGGCAGGGATGGCAGAGTATGGAGGCTCTAGTGGGAGAGGAAGGCTATCTGATGAGTTTTTATTCATGCTCAGAACCCAAGGAACTCAGAAAGTAAGCAACTGTGACCAGTAATAGCCATATATAGAGAAATTAGAAATGCATGTGAAAATGTCTAAATGTCAATTGCCTTAAAATGCATTTTTCTGTATGAAACTGTGTATTTTAACAACTAAGTGGAGATCTTTTTTAAATGTTAAAAACTCATTTAATTTTATGTCTTATAGAGTTTATAATGAGTAAAAGATTGTACAAGCGCAATAATTCATCTGTAAATCTAAAAATATACAGCCGATTTTGAAAGAGATGTACCCTAGCTCAGAAAAATGTTATTGAATAGGTTAATGCTGTTGTAATGAAATGCTTCTTCTAATAAACAAACAAACAAACAAACAAAAAAACAGGACCTGAAAAGGTGGCTCAGCAATTACAGTGCTGTGTGTGAATGTCACAAATGGACATGCTAAGAGCTTGCTGCTCTTCCAGAGGACCTGAGTTCAATGCCCAGCACCCATATGAGGCAGGTCCCAACTTCCTGCAATATCAGCTCCTGAGATGCTATGCCCTCTTCTGCATCCACTGGCGTCCACACGCATGGCACACAGACACATGCACCCACACTCACTGCACATAAATGCAAAATAAAAGTGAACCCTAGATATTTCTGATTGGACTAGGTTGTTCCTCCCTGCCTCAACTAGACAAAGGCCAGAGGAGCCAATGAGTGAATGTGAAGATCAAACCGGAAAAGATCAATGAAAGAAGGAAAATTGAGAAGCCGACAGTGGCAGGGGCTGAAAACAGGACCCTAGAGAACTGATAGCAGAATAGGTCAGAAGTAACAAATCCAGCAGCACTGCGGTATTGATAGGAGCCCAGAGAAACGGCGAGACCCTCTGCCAGGGCAGCCGGCAATGGTGGCCATCCGTGTGCAAGTCTGGAGCCGCACTCTGGCTGTGTATTAGAAGCAGCGCGAGGGCACAGGAGTTCGATTGGTCTTTAGCATAGATGCCTATGCTATGTAGGTGCAGCACAGCAGAGCCATTCTGAAAGAATTTTGAAGCAAATGTGGAGGTCTCTAGTGAACACAAATTTGATTAGCGGGTCAGCTAACCTAGGTTTTGGTCTATGTAGTTATTGCTACTTATGTACTTATTTAATTCACAGATTTTTTGTGTGTGTGTCAGATCGTCATCAAAGTAGTCATTTTATGCTTTTTTTTTCCAGAATAACTTCAGAGTTAATCAGATAACTACCAATAGTTGATTCCAATAATCTGACATATCTGGTCATATCAGGGGTTAATTAACAGTGTTTATTGGTTCAATAGATAATTGTTGAATAAAAATATCTTCAGCTGAGAAATGTCTTTATTCTTGCAAGACTGTTCCTTGGGTGTCTAAACAAACTAATTTTTCCTGCTGTGGAAGCACACTGATGCACACAGCTTCGCTGAGCATCTCAGATATGTAACACATCTAGAAATGTGTCAAAGCCAAGGACATAGGCCAGCAGTCATGTAACATTGCACTCTAGAGCAATCAGGATGGCAGTGTGAGATCTTTGAAAGTCTGAAATTCCTTCTTTGAGATGCTTCAGCCTGCACAGTGTGTAACCGGTCTAGAGGCCCTCATTCACTTAGTGATGTTGCCCAGAGTCGAGGTCCTTATTCTTTTTTTAAATAATTTATTATTTTTATTTTATGTGTATGTGTGTATTACCTGTGTGTAGGTAAGTGCACCCATGTCGTGCAACACCTGCGGAGGACAGAAGAGGCTGTTGGATCCCCTGGAACTGGAGTTAAGGACAATTTGTAGCTGCCATGTGGGTGCTGGGATTCAAACATGGGTCTTCTGCAAGAACAGCCAGTGTTCTTAATTGTTGAGCCATCTCTCCAGCCCAGGTCCTCATTACTTAGATAAAGCTCTTTCTATATTCTTCTCTATATCTTATGAATCAGGACAACATTTGGACTTCCAAACTCCTTTAAGCTATTTTACATTTATCCATTTAAAAAATATTTTTCCTTAGCTGCATTATCCTGGATTATATACCTTGTGGCTCAAATATCATAGATAACAAAAACAAAGTTCAAATAACCAAAACCAAGTTCTTGGAGATTATTATATAAGTGATTTTTTGTCTATTGTGAATAAGGTTTCACAGTAGGAAATGTCATGGGTTTGGCTATTTGGCCTGTGTTTTCATGTATTTCCATCAAATAAAAATGTTAATTCTCATTAGCTAGAGACAGTGCTTTTTATGTGATGAATGTTTTTTGAGGAACTTCCACACTGATTTCCATAAGGCCTACACCAGTTTGCACTCCCACCAGCAATGAATAAGGCCCCCCCTTTTCCCGTGCCCTCACCAGCATTTGACACTGTTTATTTAGGTTCTTCACAAACCAAAAATTAGATCTCCCACATGATCCAGGTATACCACTCTTGGACGTATATCCAAAGGGCTCTGCATTCTAGTACAAAGATAACTGTTCACCCATGTTCATTGCTGGTCTAGTCATAATAATCAGGAAGTGGAAACCACCTAGATGTCTATCAACTGATGAATGGATAATGGAAGTATGGTACATTTACACAATGTAATATTATTTGGCTTTTAAGAAAAATGAAATTTTCTGGTAAATGGACAGAACTGGAAAAAATCATCCTGACTGAGGTAACCCAGACTCAGAGAAACAAATGTTGCATGTTCTCTCTAAGTGGATGCAAACTTTGGATCTTTAGATAGTTGTGTTTCATTTGGAAAGTCCTTAGAAGAGGTCAGGAGGTGAGCAGGAAGTCCCGAACCTAGCTGAGTATCTGTTGATAACTGATAGATGCTGGAAGAGGGAGGGTCAATTTTCCTTACTGGCCTGAAGCCTGATAGTTTGACCAGACCCCATGGAATAGACCAATAACCAATAGCATCTTGAAAACACAGATTAGATTCAATAGGTTTTTTTTAAAAAAAGGCAAATAATAATACAGGACAAGAAGTATGGGATGGAGGCATTAAGTATGGGATGGAGGTATTAAGTATGGGATGGAGGTATTAAGTATGGGATGGAGGTATTAAGTATGGGATGGAGGTATTAAGTATGGGATGGAGGTATTAAGTATGGGATGGAGGTATTAAGTATGGGATGGAGGTATTAAGTATGGGATGGAGGTATTAAGTATGGGATGGAGGTATTAAGTATGGGATGGAGGTATTAAGTATGGGATGGAGGTATTAAGTATGGGATGGAGGTATTAAGTATGGGATGGAGGTATTAAGTATGGGATGGAGGTATTAAGTATGGGATGGAGGTATTAAGTATGGGATGGAGGTATTAAGTATGGGATGGAGGTATTAAGTATGGGATGGATGGGTCTTGAGAAGGAAGAAGAAGGTCTGAATATGATTAAAATACACTGTTTGAAATTCTTGATTCAATAAAATATTTTTAAAATTAAAAATAATACAATTTTAAAATAAACATGTTTATACCAAGTTTTGACTGCCCTCAGCCTCAGCCTTGAAAAGGGGCACACTCTCCCTACACATCAAGCCATTTCATGACTGGTGGTACAGTTCTGTAGCACAGCACTTACCTGTGCTTGCCTAGCAGGCCTGAGTGCTTGGAATAGACAAACGAAGCCTACCGTCCCATTACTGACATTTACTGAAGATGGTCTGTATGTATGTATGTATGTATGTATGTATGAATGCATGCATGTATGTATGTATGTATTTGGAAATGGAACACTTGTGATTTTGGTTGGAAATTATGGCTGGCCAAGTTTTGTTTGGTGGATTATAATGGGGTTGTGAAACTCATGAGTCCCAGGCCATGTCACTCCAGCTCATGCATTAGCTTCCTAACTTTGACTGCGATTGGCTTCTGATAATTACAGGACTCAATTTCTTTTTTATTGATTTCCATTATTAATATTATTTTACTTAACTTACAAAATAAACGGTTTCTTAAAGACATTTTCATACAAATATATAATTGTATGAAAGTATACTTCGTTTATATTTACCTCCCCATTACCCTCTGTCCTAGTTTGTTCCTCCATTGCTGTGACAAAACACTCTGACCACCACCAACTTGGGGAGGAAAGGGTTTATTCGCCTTATATCTCCCGGGTCACTGTTCATCAGGAAGCCCAAGCTAGGAACTCAGGGCAGGAACCTGGAGGCAGGAGCTGAAGCATAGGCCATGGAGGAATGCTGCTTACTGGCTTGCTCCCCTGGCCCATGCTCAGCCTGCTTTCTTATGTAACACAGGCCCACCTGCCCAGGGGTGGCACCACCCACAGTGGGCTGGGCCCTCCCACATCACTCAATAATCAAGAAGATGCCCCACAGACATGGCCACAGACCAGTCCAATGGGGGAAATTCCCCCATTGAAGCTCCCTCTACCCAGGTGTGTCAAGCTGACACTAAAGCATCCAGCACACACTCTTCTTCCTCCTTCCTCTGTTTCCCTTAATTCCCTCAAATAATCTCCTTTCTACTACTTTATATCATGTGGGGGGTGTATTTTACATATGTATTTGAGATTAGATTAAAATAATTAACATTAAAGAAAATATGTATTTTAATTTCTTCTCAACTTAGTAACTCTGAAGGTTCTCTCCTTCTCTCTCCCTTTAAACCCTGTCTTCTCCCCAAATAGTCCTCCTATTTATAAGCCACGTATATGTAATGATATACAGGTATATGTGTGTCTGCATATGAGAGACAGCATGAGATCTCTGCCTGTGTCTAGTTTGCTAAGCATGATGATCTTCCATTCTACCCATTTTCCTGTGAATGAAATAATAACTTCATTCTTCTCTGTGGCTGAATGATAGTTTTCTTTATCCATTCATCTGTTACTGGGTCTCCAGGCTGGTTTCTTATCTTGGCTGTTGTGAATAGTGCTGTAATAAACATGGATGTGCCAGTATCTCTATGCCGTGCTGACTTTAATTCTTTCAGATCAATATCTAGCAGTGGTTTAGCTGGGTCAAACAGTAATTCAAAATTTTACTCCGTTGATGAGCCTCTGGAATGATTTCCTTAGAGGCTTTAGTAGTTTTCATTCAAATCAGCAGTGCACGAGGATTTCTTTTAATGTTCATCTTCACGAGGTTTGCTGTCATGTTTTCTTTTCCCTCTTCCTTCCCTCCTCCAGCACAGTCTTTTCCTTCCCTTCTGTACTGAGTGACATGTCCCCCTATCTCGCTCTGTATCTCAGGTTGTCCCTATGTTCAAAGATATCCTCTCGCCTCAGCTTTCTGAATGTTGAGGTAACAGACATGAGCCTTTATTTTGATAGTAGCCATTCTGATTGGGATGAAATGGAATTTCAATGTGGTTTTTAATTTGCCATTCCCTGATTAAGTCAGTAAACAGTTCTGGCAAGGAGATATACAAATGGCCAATCTAAATATGCAGCACGTGTTTGACATTTAACCCTTGCTCCCTTAGTGACAGGCAGTGAGTTATTCTTCCCACACATTACATTAATGTGTCCTGTGCATTTTCTTCATCACTGTTACAATGTCATGGTGGTGTCTGCTGCTAAGACATCATTTGACCATCAGTTTTGCTGAACAGGACAAATGGTCTCAGTTCATTTCTTTCATGTAGAATTCTGTGTTGTTACTGTGTGATCTGACATATTTCTGTGCAATCTAACACACTTTGTAAATGAATCAAGGAAGAGTTTATCACCTGCTCCTATTCAAAAGACTCACTGCAAATTGATTGGAGCATTGTCTGTTTATGGAGAAACATATGCCAGGGAATATTATAAACATGTTAGAATACTTAACCTTTGTTGTAAGGTTAATATCCTAGCACTTTATTTATGCATTCTGTGTCAATTTTAATGATGATTACTAGGAATGGTTATAAATTAGAGTGGTCTAAAGGATAGGCCCTGAACCCGTGTTATAAAATGTAAATTCCATGTTGCATTGATTGACAAGACAGACATCTCTCTGAAGCTTAGCTTCTTCATCAGTTAAAAACAGTCATCATGGGATAAATGGAAATCTGTTCATGGGATTACTGTGAGCACTAAATGGGAGCGCTACCTGCATGCTGTGTAGGGAGGGTTTATTCAGGTCACAGCAGTGTATGGAATTAGTGAGAATCTAATCATAGGAATGGTTAATTCTCTACCATTTCAGGAACCAGAGAATTGCAAGTCTATGCGTAGTTTGAATGAAAGGTCTTTCCACTGAAAATAATCAGGAGTGTAATACAGTTGAAATCAGGGAAGGATGTTTGGAATTGAGAAAGGAAGACACCAGACAAATTTTCCTGTTTTTAATTCTCTCTGGAACAAGTTGTTCTCTCCACTTTCAATACTCAGTGGCTTGAGTTAATGAAACAAATAATGTATTATACAGCTGAGAAATACAAAGGAAAATGTAGCAGAGCAACTGCTAGCCATTAGATAGTCTCATAACTGTTTAATTTTGTTTTAAATGATGGTATTTTATGAATTTAGATCCAGGTTAGACCAACAATATTGTTAAAATACAAATTTCTCCTATTCAGTCGGGCATGGTGGCATATGTCTTTAATCCCAGTACTTGGGAGGCAGAGGCAGGCAGATCTCTGTGAGTTCCAGGCCAGCTGGGGCTACAGGAAAACTGACCGAAAGAGAACAACAACAACAACAACAGCAACAACAGCAACAACAACAACAAACCAACAGCTTTTTCATCTGATGAAAGTGACGGTGACCTGGCTTAGTCAGTGACTGAACCAGTCAGTACAGTGCTTGCTCTGCAAGCTTGGGGATCTGTGCATCCTCAGCTGCCACACGATGAGTCAGGCGTGGGAGTGCATGCCTTTTGAAAAACTATTTTATCTATTATTTTTATTTTATGTGTATGAGTGTATTGCCTGCATGTATGTGAGTGCACCCGGGTTGTGCAATGCCGCAGAGGTCAGAAGCTCCCCTGGAACTGGAGTTAAGGACGGTTCATAGCTGCCATGTGAGTGCTGGGAATCAAACCCAGGTCCTCTGCAAGAGCACTCAGTGCTCTTCAATGCTGAGCCATCTCTCTAGCCCTGGGAATGCATGCCTTTAATCCCAGCACAAGGAGAGTCAGGGAGGGTCATTGGGGTTCACTGACCAGCCAGTGCAGCCGAATTGATAAGCTCAAGGTTCAGTGAGAGACCCTGTCCCAAAGATAACATAGATAATGACTGAGAAAGACAGATCG
>NW_008355800.1:1748171-1749188 GCF_000622305.1 Nannospalax galili
ACCAAATTGAGGGATGATGTATTATGTATTGATGTAGTATTTTCACTGAAAAAAAAATTAGTGCTACCCAATATACAGATGAACTTGGGCTTTAGAAGTGGGAAGTGATCAAACAGTGCTATGTACCAAAATGCCCCACTCCTTAATAACAGTTAATACAAAGTTAAAAAATAACAACTCTTCTTCCATGGACAGGTCAGGGAAGTTTAAGTACATGTTGACTCTATGCTTAAAATAACATGTAAAAACTCAAAAGGATAAAACACTTTGTAAACACAGCAAAACATGTTTACAGGCATAGAAAGTAATATTTCTTAAAAGTGGATGCACTGTGATGACTTCCCTGTTGACAAACCTTAGTTCATTCATTTACAAGGTTCAGTCTGTCTCTATGAACCAGGATTTATCCTTTGCAGGTTTGCTTCTGTTGTGAGCAACATGTGGAGTTCGTCAGACGGCAGTTGTTTTCTTCATGTTTAGCTCAGAGTGAAGGAAAAGCCAAGAACTATTTATGTTATATTTTACTTATCATTAAGAGGACTTGATGTTTCTGTGTTCCAAAACATGTTTTAAAGAAAGAACATCTCTTCCAAAAACATTAACTTATTTCTAAAAATACGTTTTTAGTTAGGTGCAGGATGACATATTTATAGTCTCAGCCAGCCTCTGTTTGAGGTCAGCCTGTGCCAAACAGAGGGTCCTTGTCTGGAAAACACCAAGTGAATAAAGATATAAGACTATATTGGGGGAAAGGTAGTTAAGAGCACCGGCTGCTCTTGCAGAGGACCCAGGTTTGGTTCCCAGCACCCACATGATAGGTCACAGCCATAAGTAACTCCAGTTATAGTGGATACAACATGGTCTTCTTGTGTCTGTGGGCATTACACATAAGTGGGACTATACATATATCACCCTGCACCCAGCTTATATACATGCAAGCAAAATGCTATATATACAATAAAAATAAATAAATAAATAATAAAGTTTTTTAAAAATGTATTTTTGAATCAAATATGT
>NW_008355800.1:1750127-1751031 GCF_000622305.1 Nannospalax galili
CATAAAAGGAAAACATCCCTGTAGCCCCAGCTGTCCTGCAACTCACTATGTAGACCAGGCTGGCCTTGAACTCACAGAGATCCGGCTGCTTCTGCCTCCTGGGTGCTGGGGTAAAAGGTGTGAACCACCATATATAGCCTTGCTTTGCTTTATTTAAAGGTTTTTTTGTGTGTGTTTTTTACGTGAGGTGCACATGTTATATGTATGTGTGTGGGGGGGTGTGCATGTAGAGGCCAGAGAGTATCTTCTTCCTCAGTCACTGTCTTTTTGAGACAACGTCTTATTGAAACTGGATCTCCCTGATTCTGCTAAGCTAGCTGTGGTGCAAGCTCCAGGGGTCTTCCTGTCTCCAAGTCCCCAAAGTATAATTGCAGTGCACTGGCACACTCAGCTTTTTACATGAGGTCTGAACTCAGATCCTCATGCTTATGTTACAAGCACTTCATTGCTGAATCATTTTCCAAGCATGTTTATAGGTTTTATTTCTAACTATTTACTTTGCCTGAAGGATGCTGGGACTTTAATGAACTGTCAGCTGTGAAGAACACATCCCTGCGTTACATTACCATTTATGAACACCTCTTTAAATGAAAATACGTGAACCTCAGCAATGAATGTTGCCTGGGACTTTTTCATTTTTGTTTGTTTTTAGTCGGCACACTAAGTAATGTGCTTCACATTGTCTTGGTAGGTTCCCCTCCCTACCCCCATCTCCCTTCTTTCTTCCCTACTCTTACTTCTACCCCAAATACCCACTCTCCACTTCTTGTCACATGTATCCTATCAAGACCTCTTTTCCACTCTTGTGGTCCCTGTTCTAGATTCATGACCAATACCCTTATTCACATCTACGTAGGAATCAAAGCTAGGATTTGGAAAGAAAAATGCAATATTCATCTTCCTG
>NW_008355801.1:0-419 GCF_000622305.1 Nannospalax galili
CCAGGGAATGCTTCCTCATGCAACAGTGGACAGTGAACAGAAAGACATGGATGCTTCCGGTCAAAAATCAAAGTCTGTATGGCTGCTGGATACCTCACTTCCCACATCAGTGGCCAAGTAGGCATTTTGGGGTTTGTATAAAACAAAATTTTGTAAGAATAAATGTAGAGATGAAGAGGGAGAGAGGGATCCAGGAAAGAAGGAAGGGAGGGAAAGAATGTCAGGATGGATGAGAGAGGGAGAGAGAGGATAGGGAGAGAAGAGATAGATAGATAGATAGATAGATAGATAGATAGATAGATAGAGAGAGAGAGAGAGAGACTCATATATTGTCCTTTGAGGATACAGACATTATTTGGCTGGGTTAGAAGCCTTAGACCTATTTGACCTTAACTATATCCTAAGAATCCATGGTCTAA
>NW_008355802.1:0-3304 GCF_000622305.1 Nannospalax galili
TCTCTCTACCTGCCCAGAGCTTTGTGGGTTGTACGCACAGTGCAATTTCCAGTCCGTCCCCAGAGCTCAGGCCAGTCCTTGCAGGACTTTACTAACGAAAGCTGGGCCGTTATCAGAACCTATGACCTCAGGGATCCCATATCTGGGGACTATCTCTTCTATTATTCTTTTTGCTACTACCTGGCTGGTCTCATGCTTGGTTGGAAAAGCCTCTACCCACCCTGAAAAGGTGTCTATCATAACTAGCAAATACTTGTACCCATACTTTCCTGGTTTTACTTCTGTGAAGTCTATTTCCCAATTCCTCCCTGGAGCCCTCCCTCTCTCCCGCGTACCTGCTGGGTGCACCCCCTTTGGGGCTGGTCTTAGCATGGCGCACATATTGCATTCCCCCGTGATTTGGCGTGCCACCTTGCTCTAGCGAGGAAACACCAACTGTGCAGACTGAAAAAGGCTGAGCAACTTTTTCCAGCTTAAATGGGTGGACTTGTGCAGATTAGCAAGCAAGTACTGCCCTAGTGCTTCTGGCAGGATTAATCTATCTTCCTGGTCCCTAGTCCAACCTCCCTCCTTAAGCTCCTTTCCCAGGACTCGCTTTCTAATCCATTCAAGGTCCTGACGGGAATAGTTAGGGTTGGGAGGCAGGGCTAGCAGTTCAGGGATGGGCACCTCGAAAGCTGCAAGTATAATGGAGTCCGAGAGGGCCACCCTCCTAGCTTCTGCATCAGCAAGGTTGTTGCCAATGGCCTCAGGAGTCTTCTTTGACTGGTGGCCCGGCACGTGTATAACTGCCACTGCTTTTGGTTTTTCAACAGCAGCTATCAACCTTTCGACTTCTTGCAAGGTTTTTAGTTCCTTTCCTTCTGCAGAACAGAATCCTCTTTCCCAGTAGATGGCGCTGTGGACATGGACAGTGCCAAAGGCATACCTGCTATCTGTGTAGATGTTGGCCCATCTGCCTTCTGCTCTCTCTAAAGCCTCAGCGAGAGCAATAAGTTCTGCCTTCTGGGCTGAGGTTCCAGGGGGCAGAGCTGCACTCCAGATAACTTCCCCTGTGTGAGTCACCACTGCCACTCCAGCTCTCTTGACCCTCCCCCTGCACAAAGCTGCTCCCATCTATGTACCAGTTTAGTCCACAGTTTGGCAGTGGTGTGTCTCTTAGATCTGCCCATACCTGGATGATCTCAGAGAGAATGTCTCTACAGTTATGGAGGAGGGCCAACAGGTCTGGGTCTGGCAGGAGGGTGGCAGGGTTCAGGGTCACTGGGTCAGAGAAGGTGATTCATGGAGAATCTAGCAGGAGTCCTTGGTAATGGGTTAGTCTAGCATTCGTCACCCACTATCCTGGAGGGTGCCGGAGAATCCCCTCCATGGTATGTGGGGCTGTCACCCTCTAGGGTGCCAGAGAATCCCCTCCATGGTATGTGGGGCTGTCACCCTCAAGTTCTGGCCAAAAGTCAGCTTGTCTGCTTCTCTTACTAGTAGGGCGATGGCTGCTAGGATGCACAAGCAAGGGGGCCACCCAGAGGCTACTGGGTCTAGCCGTTTAGACAAGTAGGGCACCGGTCTCTTCTATGGGCCCAGCTGCTGGGCCAGGACTCCTTTAGCCACTCCCTTCTTTTCATCTATAAACAAGATAAAGGATTTTTCTGGGCCTGGCAGAGATAGGGCAGGGGCCTGGAGGAGGGCTTCTTTTAGTCTGTGAAAGCTTCTTGTTGTTCCTGACTCCATTTCCATCTCGGCCCTTCCTTAGTAGCCTTGTATAGCGGGCGGGCTAGTTCTGCATACCCCGGGATCCAAAGCCTGCAGAACCTGGCTGAGCCAAGAAATTCCCTCACTCCCCGGGGTGAGGAGGGTGTGGGAATAGTCAGGATAGTTTGCTTCATGGCTTGCATCAGCCACCTGGCTCCATCCAATATCCTGTACCCCAGCTAGACTACTGACCTCTGACAGATGTGGGCTTTCTTAGCACTGGCTCGATATCCCAACCCACCTAGGTCTGCCAGCAGGCTCCCCGTGGCTTCTTCGCATTCCTCACGGGTTTCTGCAGCCAGCAACAGGTCATCCACATACTGTAGCAGTGTCACGCAGGGATGGCTCCTGCAGAAGGGCTCAAGATCCCAGCTTAGGGCTTCATTAAACAGGGTGGGAGAGTTTTTGAAGCTCTGTGGCAATCTAGTCCAGGTAAGCTGCCCTGTTCTTCCTCATCCTGGCTCTTGCCACTGAAAGGCAAACAAGGGCTGACTGACTTCACAGAGGGGAACACTAAAGAAAGCATCCTTCAGGTCCAGGGTAGTATACCACACATGGGACAGTGGCAGGAGACTGAGGAGAGTGTAAGGATTAGGCACCGTAGGGTGAATGTCCTCCACCCTCTCATTAACCTTCTGCAAGTCCTGCACTGGCTGATAATCTCCACTGCCAGGCTTTTTTACTGGAAGCAGGGGTGTATTCCATGCTGATCAGGAAGGTTTAAGGATTCCTGCCTCTATTAGTCTGTGGATATGAGGTGCTATCCCTTTCCTAGCCTCTTCAGGCATCAGATATTGCCGAACCCAGATGGGTAGGGCCGTGGCTTTGAGTTGAACAACAACCGGGGGCAGGTGTTTGGCGAGGCCAATTCCCCCGGTCTCGGCCCACAAGGAAGGGAACCTCTGCAACCAAGAGTCCATTTCTCCCTGGCCCCCGTTTTCTTGATCCGCCTAAAACAGGCGGCGTTCATCAGCCAGGGATAGAGATAGCACATGGACTGGCTGTAGAAGCTGCCCTTCTGAGTCCATGATCTTTATCCCCTTGGGTTCAAAATGAATACGTGGCCTGACCTTGGTGAGTAGGTCTCTGTCCAGTAATGGTGCTAGGCTCTTGGGCACAACTAGGAAGGAGTGAGAAACCTGATGTCTCCCCAGGTCCATTTTTCTGCTGGTGGTCCAGGCACATCTCTTGGAACCTGTTGCTCCCTGGACTATGCTTGTGCATCCTGGGTTCAGCGGGCCATGAGCTCGGTTGAGAACTGAATATTGTGCCCCAGTATCTACCATGAACACAATGGGAGTCCCCTCCATGCACAGAGTTACCCAAGACTCGGGGAGGGGTGCCGAGTCCCATCTCCATCAATTTTCCTCTTCTAGGTGCAGGGTCTCAGGGTTTCTTCCTCTTTCTTGTTTTCTTTTCAGTGGACATTCTTTCTTACAATGTCCATATCCTTTGCACAGGGCACATTGATCTCGTCCTAGTCAAGGTTGGCAGGGTCCCACCCTTCGGGGTGACTCAGGATTCTCCTTCACCCCAGCCAAGAATATCCTGG
>NW_008355803.1:0-866 GCF_000622305.1 Nannospalax galili
GTTATACCACTCCTTGACATATACCCAAAGAGCTCATCCAAATGCAGAGACTCTTTTACATCCATGTTTGTTGCTGCTCTTTTCACAATAACTAAGAGATCGAAGCAACCTAAGTGTCCCTCAACTGATGAGTGGAAAATGAAAATGTGGTAAATTTACACAATGAAGTTCTACTCAGCAGTAAAGAAAGATGAAATCATGAAATTTGCAGGTAAATGGATGGAACTAAAAAAATATACTAAGTGAAGTAATACAGACTCAGAAAAACAAATGACGTATGTTCTTCCTTATATGTGGTTCCTAGAAACAAATCCTTATAAGTGAGTATGTATCCAGACATAACTACAGGAACCAGGATATTGAAAAGTAACCAGGGAGGTAAATGAAAAAAAAGAACCTGAAAGAGGAGAATACTAGGAAACACGTGTTACTAAGGGAGATATGGATTAAAATGGGGTTTTTTAAATGGGAGGGGTGAAGGAGTGTTATACAAGGAACCTTGGGGATAAAGGGAAATAATGATAATATTTTTAAAAGGAAAACAGTGAATATATTGAGTCATCTACTCTAGGCACTCAGAAGTTGCACATGAGATACAATACGGTGTGTAAAATTATTTCAGTGGTAAACTTAAAAAATACACCAATAATAAGCCAGGCATGGGATTAACCATAAGCCATGTCTGGGATTAACTCAGATGTCTCTCTTTTAATTCTCTATCCTGTTGACCTATCTAATGGAGACGATGGCATTTTGAAGTCCCCTACTATTAATGAGTTGGGATTAATCTTGATCTTAATGTTCCACAGTACTGTTTTTATTAAGTTGGGTGCCCCAGAGTTTGGTGAATATATGTTCATGATTGT
>NW_008355804.1:0-589 GCF_000622305.1 Nannospalax galili
AGTTAACGATGCCCACCAATGAGTGTCTCCAGACAAAAAAGTCTTCCATCTCCATATGACAGAGTTGTATACAACCAGATCTGATACTTCAGTAATCAGTTTGTATTGAAGCAGTTCAAATTGATAATTATTCACTCGGGTTTTCATTTCTTTAATGTTCCCTGTTTTCGACCTTCATAGTAATTTTAGTTCACAGATGGTTTTCTGGGCGTAGAGGTGGATTTGTTTATTGCTTCGCTTTTTGTGTGGAACTCATTCATAGCTAATGTTTTAGTGCTCTGTTTGGACTTACTTCAGTCTTCTTTTTCTTTTAACTTGGAGATTCTTATGATGTTTTCATTGAAGAGCTGCTTAATGTTTTCTATAATTAAATACAGTGAAAATTCCAAAAAAGAAAAAAATTTAAAAACGGACTGGGGACATAGCTAAGTTGGCAGAGTGCTTCCCAGCATGTACAAAAGTCCCAAGTGGGAAGCCCAGCACCACATAAACGAGGTGTGGTGATGGTGGAGATTTGTAATACCAGCACTCAGGAGGCAGAGGCAGGAGGGTCAGAAGTTCAAGGTCATCCTCAGCTCTGAGTTGAGTT
>NW_008355805.1:0-1146 GCF_000622305.1 Nannospalax galili
TATATGCACAAACTCTGGTGCACCCAAACTCATAAAAACAACACTACAGGCATTTCAGACACAGATTAGCCCCAACTCAGTAATAGTAGGGGACTTCAATACCCCACTGTCTCCATTAGACAGGTCAACTGGACAAAGAATAGACAGAGAGACGTCTGAATTAAATGATACTATACATGAAATGGACCTAACAGACTTCTTTCAATTATTCCACCCAAACACAAAAGAATACACTTTCTACTCAGTACCCCATGGAACTTTTTCAAAAACTGACCACATACTGGGCCACAAATCTCAACAAAAAAAATAATAAAATTGAAATTCCATGCATTCTATCAGACCACAATGCAATAAACCTAAAATTCAACACTCTCAAACTCACAGCACAAACCCATGGTGATGAAACAACACAGTCCTAAACAATGAGTTGGTCAAAGGCGAAATTAAGAAAGAAATGAAAGAATACCTGGAATTCTATGAAAAGGACAATACAGCACAACAAAACCTCCAGGTACTTTAAAAGCAGTCCTAAGAGGGAAGTTTATAGCTCTAAGTGCATACATTGAAAATAATTCTCAACAAAATACTTGCAAACCACATACAGATGTACATCAAAAAGATCGTTCTCCATGATCGGCTAGGCTTTATTCCAGAGATGCAGGGATGGTTCACTATATGCAAGTCAATAAACGTCATCAATCATACAAAGGGACTCAAAGACAAAAACCACATCATCATCTCAATTGATGCAGAAAAGGCTTTTGACAAAATTCAGCATGCATTCATGATAAAAGTTCTAAAGGGAACTGGACTGGAGGGAACATACTTCAACATAATTAAAGCTATATACATCAAACCCACAGTCAACATCATTCTAAATGGAGAAAAACTGGAAGCATTCCCATTGAAATCAGGAACCAGACAAGGATGGCCACTATCTCCAATCCTTTTCAACATAGGGCTTGAAACTCTCGCTAGAGCAATAAGACAGGAGAAGGAAATTAAAGGAGTACTAATTGGAAAAGAAAAAGTCAAATTATCCCTTTTTGCAGAAGGAAGGATTGAGGAAGACACTAGATGTAAGGACCTCCATGCTATGGATTGGAAGAATTATTATTTTGGAAATGACCATCCCACCAAAAGGAA
>NW_008355805.1:1534-3172 GCF_000622305.1 Nannospalax galili
GATACCAAATGCTGGTGAGGATGTGGACAAAGGGGAACGCTCATTCACTGCTGGTGGGAATGCAAACTCATGTACCCCTACAGAAAAGAGTGTAAAGCCGGGAGTGGTGTGACAGGCCTATAGTCCCACTTGGGAGACAGAGGCATGCGGATCTCTGAGTTCAAAGCCACCCTGGTATACATAGTGAGTTCCTGGACCACTGGGGCTACAGGGAGACCCTGTATCAAAAGGACAAAAAAAAAAACTAAAAATGAACCTACCATATGACCCCATACCCCTACAGAAAAGAGTGTAAAGCCGGGAGTGGTGTGACAGGCCTATAGTCCCACTTGGGAGACAGAGGCATGCGGATCTCTGAGTTCAAAGCCACCCTGGTATACATAGTGAGTTCCTGGACCACTGGGGCTACAGGGAGACCCTGTATCAAAAGGACAAAAAAAAAAACTAAAAATGAACCTACCATATGACCCCATTGTACCACTCCTTGGAATATACCAAAGGACTCATCCTACTGCAGAGACACTTGTACAGTCATGTTTGTGCTGTTGTTTTCACAGTAGTAAGAGATGGAAGCAAACTCAGTGTCTTTAACTATAGAATGGTTAATGAAAATGTGGTACATTTACACAATGGAGTTCTAGTTAACAGTAAAGAAAAATGAAATAATGAAATTTTCAGGTAAATGGCTGGATCTAGAAACTGTTATACTAAGTGAAGTAACACAAACTCAGAAAAACAAAAGATGTATATCCTCCCTCATCTGTGGCTCCTAGCACCAACTCCCTATAAGTGAGTGCATATCCTGATGCCACTACAGGGACCAGGAATATCAAGAGAAATAGGGAGGAAAAGGGAAAGAAGGCACCCCAGAGAGAAGAACAGTAGGATAAAGGTGTTACTAGGGAGAAATATGTAAAAAGGGGGTAGTTAAAGGAGAGGTGGACTATACAAAGAACTATGGGAATAAAGGGGGAAAAAAATTTCCAGATACAGAGTAAAGAAAATAAAAGCTCGGAGAGATGACTCAGCGGTTAAGAACACTGTTCTTGCAGAAGACCTGGGTTCAAATCCCACTACCAACATGGCAGCTAACAACTGTCCATAACTCCAGTTCCAGGGAATTCAACAGCCTTTTCTGTCTTCTATGGGCATTCCACAAAATAGGTGCACTGACCTACATGCAGGCATAACACTCAAACACACAAAACAAAAATAATAATTAAAATATTTTTTTAAAGGCTTCACACAGAAGGAACCATATGAAAGCCCTTCTAGAAGAAATATGGATGTTAAATGAAAATCGCAGTGACAGAGGTGTGTTGCCACCCATGAGCTGTTGGCTTGAGGAGCCCTATATTTCCCCAAAACAATAAAAGCCATTGCCAACAATAGTTTTACACCAGAAGTGGACGGAAAAATTCTGTTGCTGAAGACACTATTTGATGTAAGCACAGAAGAGGGAGAAATCAAGCTTGGACTAAGCTGCAAACTCCCTCCCACTGGATGATTGGCTTTCATGGTGCCATAAGGTGATAGGCAGATGACTGCTAGAGAACCGTCCCCTATAATTCTGCTCAACGACTGACTCCGCATGTTGCACTAGCAACATACCTAACAAGATGCTCCTGCTGGTGCAAT
>NW_008355806.1:0-302 GCF_000622305.1 Nannospalax galili
TAATATACACATAATCTTAAATTTTCTAAGGTCATAGTTTAGTGAACTAGTTTAAGGAACAATATATATAGTCAAGGTTTAACAGCCGTATTTTGAGGCCTATACTAATTTGGTCAGAGTGACTGACATTAAGGAGAGTTTTTGCTCCTTGCCCTCCTAGGTCGACTAAGTTCCAGGGGGCTATGAGCATCTCTCAAAATGTCCTATAATTACGATGAGTCACCTGTCCTCTTGATCAAGGAGGCCATGGGAGACCCCATCAAGTGGACTTGAAACAGTGTCCAGTCTACAAAGAGGAGGGT
>NW_008355807.1:0-542 GCF_000622305.1 Nannospalax galili
GTTGCTTATTATGTAGCCTTTAGCTATGCATATGGACTCTTAAGAAATTATGTTGCCCCCTTTAATCTTTGGTTATACTTTCCTTTTGGGTGTTTACAGCCATACAGTTGGCCCAGATAAACCAATTTATTTTTACTCTTAAGGTCGTTTGAGGATCTGTTCCTCAGGGGTCACATGGGCTTGGGAGGAGCCTCTGGCTCCTTTCTTTTACCAGTTCCACTTATGTGAAGATAAGTCAAAGGCCTTGCTTGATCATGGCTGGCTTCACTTGGAAGTATGGAGTAAATGTTCCCCCTGTGTTGAACCCCCTCTTTGTAGACTGGACACTGGTTCAAGTCCATATTGTGGGGCCTCCATGGCCTCCTTGATGAAGAGGACAGGTGATCCACCACAACTATAGGACATTTTGGGAGATGCTTATAGTCTGCTGGAACTAGTTGACCTAGGAGGGCAAGGAGTCAAAACTGTCCTTTATGTTCCTCTGACCAAATTAGTACAGGCCTCAATGTATGTCTGTTAAACATTCAAGAAGGTTAGTTCAA
>NW_008355808.1:0-516 GCF_000622305.1 Nannospalax galili
ATTTTGTCATTTAGTGTCTATGTGGTGACATTTATTGGTGCCATCTGTGTTCAGAACCGCTGGATAGTAATGTTGCCTCTTGGTCACCAGAGGAAACAGGTACTTCTGAGGAGTGACGGAAGGGATGGCAGGGGTGGTAAATTCTCAGAGGAGAGAGCGCAGTGCTGTCCTTCACTGATGCAGTACCAACAGTGCCGCCGCAAGAGGGTGTGTGCAGACAGTATTTGTGAAAGATTATAGGAATGGCTGGGAGGCACTGGCCCATGCTCTGGTAGCTTCTTGAGTGATGCCATTCCAGGGATACCATAAAATGCCAGTTCTCCCATCCGTGTCAGTGTAGTGACAAGCAAGCTCTTGCTCCAGGGAACTATAGGGCCTGGGATCCAAAGGTGGAGAGTTATTCTTCTGGGCTGAACATCACCTGGCTTTCTCTAGAGTCTTGTTTTGAAATGCAAACACCCCTGGAGAGGATGATAAACTCTGCAGTGTCACTGAGGTACATTCCTATCCTGCCTG
>NW_008355808.1:1010-12592 GCF_000622305.1 Nannospalax galili
TGCTTCGCTCCCTGGAGATACGCACTCTTCCTGGATGAATTTCTCTCTCTGCTGGTAAGGTGATCTGTTCTCAACGCTGAATCCCCAGCAGAGACCCAGTCCAGAGTTGTATGAGGGCAGCACACAAATTCACTCTGATGGGCGGCAGAGAGGCCCTTTCTTCTTTTTTATATAGGTCATTGATCAAGAGCATCGATCAGAAAAAGTTTATGCCTTGGTGACCATATTCTTGGATGATGATCAGTGATGTTAATCTTCAGTACATCAGTTTTGCACTGGGCACTAATTTGAAGGGATAAAGCTGCTTGATGAGTTATGGGGTAAGACCCAGGACAGACATACCCTCAAAAGGGGTCCAGGGGATTTCATTTTACCAGCGTAGTCAATGGATAGTGAAGTGGGAAATCGCACCTTTTAGCTGGCTTCCGAAGATAGAGGTTTAAAAGCTGTTCCCAATACTACGCTAATGCCCTTTGAGGCTCCCTGGGCTCCAGCGACAGGAAAATGACAGTGTAGAGCTGGCAGCAGCCTCTGCCCCATCTGCTCTAGATAAGGGCCACCTCCTTCCATCCAGTGTACCTTTTCATTCGCAATCCCTATATTTTGTCACCATTGTGAGAAAACTTTAAGTTGAAAGATGAAAATTGACTGTATAAAATACAGAAAAGTCTGTGTGCCCCATTTTTATCGTCTATTCATTATTTGAGGGACACTTAGGCTGCTTCTGTCTCTTAGCTGTTGTGAAAAGAGCATCAACAAACATGGATGTGCAAGTATCTCAGCAATAGGATGAGTCCTTTGGGTATCTGCCCAAGAGTGCTTTAACCAGGTCACATGGTAGGCTAATTTACTTTTTTAGGGATTCTCCACACTGCTTTTGACAGGGGTTGAACAAGTGTGCAATACCAGCCACAGTGGAGGAGCCATCTCCTTCCCCCACATTCTCTGCAGTATTTGGTATCATTTGTTCCCTTGACCTTAGACAGTTAGAGTGGGGTAAGATGAAAACTTAGTGGCTTTCCTTTCGTATTTCCATAATCAGTAATGATGATGAACACCTTTTACGATGCTTCTTACTGATTTTTGTTACTTGTTTTGAAAACTCTCTGTTCCTCTCCTTAGTGTATCTTGTAATTGGGTTACTTCTTTTCTTGATTGTTTGATTTTTGAATTCTGTATATATTCTGGATGTTACTCCTGTCAGACGTGTCACTGTTGAAGATTTTCTACCACTCTGTGCGGTTTCTCTTCACTTCCTTGGTTGCTTCCATAGATGTAGGGAAGCTTTTTAGTTTATTGAGGTGCCCTTGGTTGATTATTGACCATAGTTCTTGATCAATTGATGTCCAGTTTAGAAATCACCCTTTCCTACACCTATATCTTGGAGATGATAGTCAGTGTTTTCTTCTGCCGGTTTCACACTTTCAGGCTTCACACTGAGGTCCTTCATCCATTTTTAGCTGAGTTTTTTGCGGGGTGAAAGATGGGGATCTTCGGGTGACGATCCAGTTAAGCAAGGATGATATGTTCAATATGCTGTCTTTCCTCCAGTGAATGTTCTCGGCCCCTTTGTCAAATATCAGGTGCCTGAAACTGCGTGTATTCATTTTTGGTTCTTCAGGTTTATTCCACTGATCTATATGTCTATTTTTGTGCCAGTATCATGTTATTCTTGTGAGAGATGCTCTGAAATACAGTATAATATCTGGTATTGTATCCCCCTCCCCAGCATTGCTCTAAATGCCAAGGTTTCCTTTGGGCACCCGAGGCGCTTTTTGCTTCCTTACAAATCTTAGTATGTTTATTTCTGCTTTTGTGAAGAATGCCGTGTGTATTTTGATAGGCATTGCATTGACTCTAAGGATTTCTTCCTGAAGAATGGTCATTTCCACAATATTGCTTCTTCCAGTCCATGAGCATGGGAAGTCTTTCCACCTTCTGGTGTCTTCCTAAGTGACTTTTTAGAAAAGATTTAAAAATTTGATTGTAGAGGTCTTTAATGTCTTTGGTCAGTTTTATTCTGAGATATTTCATTTTATTATTTGAGGCTATTGTGACAGGAAGCGTTTCTATGTACTCTTTCTCTGATTGGTTTTTACTGGTATGTAGAAAGGCTGCAGACTTTTGTAGGTTATTTTGTAACCTTCCCCTTTACTGAAATTGTGGAATGCTTCTAGCAGGTCCCTGGTGGATTTTCTGGCATGTTTTAGATATTGTATCGTCTGCAGAAGAGAGCTCATTTGATCTCTTCTTTTCCAATGATTACTCCTTTATTTTCCTTCTCTTGTCTTACTGTCTTGCATGAGTTCCAAGCACTTTATTAAAAAGGAGTGGAGATAGCAGAGAGCCTTGTTTGCTTCCTGATTTCAATGCGAATCCTTCCAGTTTTTCTCCATTTAGAATGATGTTGGCTGTGGCTTTATTGTATATGGCTCTCACTACGTTGAGGTATGTTACCTCCAATCCAATGCCCTGTAGGACTTTGAACATAAATGCATGTTGAATTTTGTCAAGAGTCCCTCTCTGCGTGTTATTGAGATGAACGTGCTGTTCTTGTCTGCATGCATTTATATGATTTATGATATTTTTTGAGTCGCGTTTATTGAACCGTCCCTGCCTCTCTTGAATAAATCCAATTTGATGACGGTGGATATCCTTTCTGATGTGTGGTTGTATGTGGCTTGCAAGAATTTTGCTGAGAATTCCTGCATCAACGTTCTATAAAAATATGGGTCAATAATTATTTTTCCTCGTTTTATCTGTACCTGTTTTGGACATTAGAGTGATGCTGGCTTCGTAGAAGGACTTTGGAAGTTCTCCTTCCATTTCTGTCATTTTGAATAAATTAAGGAGTATCGGGAATAGAATTCTACTCTAAATCCATCTTGTCCAGGGCTTTATCTTTTTTTTTCTTCCCAGGTGGGAGTGTGCATATTACAGTTTCAATCCTTATGTGTTCCAGGTTCGTTTAAGCTGTTGATGTCTTCTTGGTTTAGTTTTGGGGATTCCCCTGC
Organism: Nannospalax galili; assembly: GCF_000622305.1. Classification (NCBI taxonomy): domain Eukaryota; kingdom Metazoa; phylum Chordata; class Mammalia; order Rodentia; family Spalacidae; genus Nannospalax; species Nannospalax galili. The sequence goes on from NW_008355808.1 coordinate 4,025, forward strand.
TTTTAGATGCCTGTCCATTTCTTTTAGGTTTTAAGAGTGTATAGGTTTTTAACGTATTCCCGTGTCATGTTGTGGACCCCCTGGTGTCTCTTGTGCTGTTTCCCATTTGTTCTCTGATTTTGTTGATTTGGAGGTGCTGATTCTTTCTTTTGGTACACTGGGCTAAGGATCTGTCAATATTGCATAACCTTTGACCTTCGCCCTTCATCAGGGCCTTGCGTGTGTGCGTGGCTTGCTCTGCAGCCATCCCGCGGCTGGCCGGTTCTCGTCATCCGAGTTCCTGCCTTAGACCGCCCTAACGCCAGGCCCTGAGCTCCCACCATTGCCCGGCCTGGAGCCTGCCTCAGCATCAGCGCTGCTCTGCTCCGCGTTCTTCTCCTTCTTGTTGTTTTTCTTGTCCCTCTAGGAGAAGAAGTTATCCAGGCTCCTCTACTGAATCTGGGTCACGGCTGCGGCCCGGATGGCTGGAGTGAGCAGTGGGCATGGCGCCTGAGGTTTGGAGCTCTGGGTGGAGGCCAGCAGTGTGCTCAGGCTGCCTGGATCGGTGTCTCCTGGTCCCCGAGGTGTCGCGGAAGCTTGGGATGCAGTGCGGCCGGCTCCCTGGAGGAGTCTAGGAAAGGCGTAATGCCCCTTCCTGGTGTCCCGCCCGTGCCACAGCACAGCCTGAGGCCCTGAGGACATGCCCAAGACTGAAACTGGTCACCAGCGAGCGCTCATCTAGCAGGAGCCCCTGCAGGAGGAAGATGCACCCGGTCCAGTGCGTTTTTTTCTCAAGGTAGGACTTGCTTTTGCGTCTTAGGTCTAGGAACCTCGAATGACTAGTCATAGAGCCTCTGTCATGGGAAGGAATTACTGTTAAGGGAAAATGAAATGTCCTTTTGAAACCGACTTCTGGTGTACCCCATTTTCATCGTCTATTTGTCATTTGAGGGACACTTAGGTTGCTTCTGTCTCTTTGCTGTTGTGAAAAGAGCAGCAACAAACATGGATGTGCAAGAGCCTCTGGAATAGGACGAGTCCTTTGGGTATATGACAGGGAGTTGTATAACTGGGTGAAATGGTAGGTTTAGTTTTAGATTTTTAAGGGTTATCCATGCTGCTTTGGACAGGGGATCAAAAAGTTTGCCATACCACCAGTAGTGTTTGAGTGGTTCCCCTTCCGCTCATCCTCTGCAGTCTCTGGTATCATCTGTTTTCTCGATCTTAGACAGTTTGAATGGGGTCAGATGAAATCTCAGTGGTTTTATTTTGTCTTTCCATAATCACTAATGAGGATGAACACTTTTTACGATGCTTCTTAGGCATTTTCATGACTTCTTTTGAGAACTCTCTGTTCATCTCCTTGGTCCATGTTGTAATTGGGTTACTTCCTTTCTTCATTTCTGGTTTTTTGAGTCCTTTATGTATTCTGGGTGTTAAACCTGTCAGACGTGTCACTGGTGAAGATTTTCTGCCATTCTGTGGGTTTTCCCTTCACTTCTGTGATTGCTTCTATTGATGAACAGAATCTTTTTTTTGGTTTTTGTTTAATTGGGTCCCATTTGTTCATTCTTGACCATATGTCCTGAGCAATTAATGTCAGCTTAGAAAACCCTTTCCTACCCCTGTCTCTTGTAGATCATGGCCAGTGTGTTCTTCTAACCGTTGCAAAGTTTCAGGCTTCACATTGAGGTTTTTGATCCATTTTGCATTGACTTTTGTGCAAGGTGAAAGAAAGAGGTCTAGCTGTATTCTTCTACAGGTGACGATCCAATTTTGCCAAGACCATTTGTAGAATATGCTGTCTTTCCTCCAGTGAATGTACTTGGCCCCTCTTTCTAATATCAGGAAGCCTCCTCACCGTATCTGAGCCCTATAGTCTGTTATCACTGTTACTGTCCACTGTGATGTCAGTGCCCCCTCCCATTCCCCGTGACAAGTCCATCTGCTGAGTCCAGTTGGCCAATGCAGAGAGCCATGTTTTAGGAAGATCGGCTCTTCCTCATCTAGCACCAATAATTTACCAGCATCCCATGAGATGTTTGGGGTCTCCTGTTGATTTTCCCCGTTCGATGCTCGGTTACTGGTGTGAGACCCTTTTGCCACCCTTGCCAGTAACTCAAAGTAAGGTATCTCGTGTCTGGCATTTTTTTCTTGTTACGTGGCCTTTAGCTATACACCCGGACTCTTCTTGAATCATATGGGTCTCTTTCATCTTTGGTTATACTTTCCTATAGGGTGTTTAAGAGACTAGAGTTGGCTCAGAGTAACCAATTTAGTTTTCCTGTGTTTTTTAAAAAAATTTATCACTTTTATTTTAGTGTATGAGTTATTTCCTGCATGTGCGTGCTGAGTAGAACTCCATCTTGCCTGCAGGCAATTAGTCCTGAGTAGAACTCCATGTTATGTATGAATTTCCCATATTTTCATTATCTACCTGGCGTTGGTGGGGGGACTTCTTAGGTTGCTTCCCAGTCTGAGCTGTTGTGAAAAGAGCAGAAACGAACATGGATGTGCAAGTGTCTCTGCAATAGGATGAATCCTTTGAGTATCTGCTAAGGAGTGCTGTAACTGGGTCAAATGTTAGGTTAATTTTAGCTTTTTAGGGGTTCTCCACCCTGCTTTTGACAAAGGAAGTGTCTCTGCAATAGGATGAATCCTTTGAGGATCTGCCAAGGAGTGCTGTAGCTGGGTGAAATGTTAGGTTAATTTTAGCTTTTTAGGGGTTCTCCACCCTGCTTTTGACAGGGGTTGAACAAGTGTGCAATACCACCAGGAGTGTACGGGCGTTCTCCTTTCCCCATGTTCTCTGCAGCATGTGTTATCATTTGTTCTCTTGATCTTAGACAGTTTGAGTGGGGTAAGATGAAAACTTAGTGGCTTTCCTTTCATATTTCCTATTTCCTCAGCAATTGATGTTCAGGTTAGAAATAACCTTTTCCTACACCTATGTCATGTAGATTATTCCCAATGTTATCTTCTTACAGTTTCAAACTTTCAGACTTTACGTTGAGGTCTTTGATCCATTTTGATCTCTGGTGCTTGGCATGAACCTGAATGACTTCCTCACTACCTACAGTGAGCTTCCCCCTGTTTCTGTGCTGCCCATGCTACCTTCCTCACAAAGCCTTCTCCTTCCCCAAGAGATCCTTCAGAGGCTCCACGAGGGATGGAAGCAATGAGATTACAGGGATGTGCAGCTTGCTGAGCAGCTTGTTGTCCAGGACTTAGGACCCCACATGGGTGATGTACTTGGCATATCACTGGTGTACCTGTGGTGAGATGCAGGACAGGTACCTGAGATTCTCTTCCATCTTTCTGATCTTAAAGTATATGGAGTACACCTTGGACCTGTACAGTGTCAGGGCTTGATGGCATCATCCAGCTTGGTGGCTTCCGTCGTGGTGGCCCAGCATGTGCTGGATCACCTCTTGTGTCTGCTGTGTGGATGTGTGCAGCAGCTCTAGCTGCTGACTGGAGCCCTGGAAGCTGTGCTCGTTGGGGTGTGGGGCCTGAATATCTCTCCCCAAACAGGTGGCCCTTGACTGTGGAGTTTGGGCCAGGCTCTGGGGTCTTTCTCTGCAGGGTTGTAGTCTGGTTGCCAAGCATCTGCTCATCTTCGTAACCGTATACTGCGGACTCTCCCCCACTTTGGGGCTCTTCATCATTTTTTATCACCTTGGGCTCTGTGGCTTCCAGCTGGATGCTTCCTGGAGGCGCTTCCACAGGTTTTCTTGTCATTCATTCCTTTGTACCTGTGCCACGCTGTCCATGGTGGGGCTCCTGAACACACAGAACAGCAGGGAGCAGCAGAGGGGTCTTTAGCCCTGCTCTCCTTTCCTCTACCTCTAGGATGCTATTCAGGGGGACTGGCACCCCCCTGGCATCAAACCGCAATCTGCGTCCTTGGCGTCCTCTCATCTGCCAGGGTTTCTGCTTCCTCTGTGACTTCTAGAACTGCTTCCAACTTTGACGCCTTTGATGGGCTCTAGTGATCCTGGTTGGTGGCTTGGACCGGATGAAGCTTTTTCAGGCAGTTGTACTGCGTGTTATCCAGATGCTGATGGAGAGTATTATTGTTTCATTTCATGGTAGTATTTTTGTTACCTTTGCACTGCTAAATTCAGTGCTGCCTCTAGAACAGTAGTGAAGAGTCCATTTTTTTAAATGAATGTACTCTACGTGGGTAGAAGTGTATTTCCACAAGCCATAAGGCTGTGAAATGAAGGCTCAGTTTAAGAATTTGCCTATCTGTCTCTGAGTTATTAACCAGTAGAAACTCCAAAATCATAAATGCGTTTCTACTGGTGCTGGTTGAGTGCTTATTAGTGAAGAAAACATATTGTCAGGTTTCAGGGTATTGAGGATTCAAAATGGGTTTGGAGTGGTATTCCCTTCCTGCTGTCCGTATTTGATCGATCCAGATGTTTTTTTGTAGGCTGTTGGGGGAGAATTTTACCCATCAGCCTTAATAAAAAGTGGACTCTGTGCCTGATTCTGTAAAAATATGAAGTAAGATATATCCACTAACGAGCACTGCCTGCTTATGCAGAAGACCAGGGTTCAAATCCCAGCACTCACATTGCAATTATGTCTTAAATGTAACTCCTGTCCCCGGGGGTCCCCCACCTTTTTCTGGCCTCCACAGGCACTATCATGGGTGATCTTACATACATCAGGCATGATACTCAAACACATAAAAAATAAAAATATATGGAGTTAAAAAGACAAAGCCCTGTGGCTGGAACAGGGAAACAACTGGTATTATTTTGCTTCATTGAATTGATGGGACTGTCCGATTGTCTTCTGAACACTTGCGTTTCATTGCACAGATAAACACAGCCATGTTCCTATTACTGATGCTCTCTGCCTTGAATTTGGAGGAGAACCTCTTGTGTTTGGTGTTGTTTACTAATGAAGGCACTCAAACCCAGTAAGCTGCTGAGAGGCAATGCCTCTATGTTGACAGTCCAATACTCAGTAGAGTTTTACATATATATCCCACCTTGCAAGGCTCAGAGAACATTGTGGAAGTAGTGATAGAAGGAATGGAAATACTGGAGGAAGGGGATGGAATATTGAAATTTGGGCTCTTCAGTCCAGATAGGAAGTCATAAGCCTAATGTGATTGTATAGAGATGCCCTTCTATGGAGGTCCTGAAACTTACTTAGTAGAACAATGCCATGATAGCTAGGTCTAAGGCTTCTGTTAGTACTCCCTAACAGAAGAAGCAAGTGTGAGTCATGCTCCCTGAGCTGAGATTCCAGCCTGTATTCCCTGTTTCATCCAATCTCTTAGTGGGAGTTGATTTTGCCAGATGTTAGACTATATAGGAAGTGGAGAATTAAGTGAAAACAGGACTGCATGATGGAACTTCCATGACGTCCCTTTCCATGTGCCCCGTCCTTGCAGAGATAAGTAGTTTGGGGACCAGTCTTAGTGGGAATTGATTTTGCCAGATGTTAGGCTCTATAGGAAGTGGAGAGTTAAGTGAAAACAAAACTGCATGGTGGAACTTCCATCAGGTGTCTTTCCATGTGCTCAGTCTTTGCAGAGATAAGTAGTTTGGGGACCAGCCATGGCCCTACAGTGAGATGTCACCAATGTTCTGTAAAGAAGCCCAGTAATGTCACTGGTTCACAGGGTGGACCAGTCCTTGCAGAGATAAGTAGTTTGGGGACCAGCCATGGTCCTACAGTGAGATGTCACCAATATTCTGTAAAGAAGCCCAGTAATCTCACTGGTTCACAGGGTGGAGTTTGTATTATTCCTTGCTTTTAAATGGTATCTGGCACCCAACATTGGGTAAAGAGGTGTTTGCACAATTCTCATTAGGTAAACTTACTCATAGATTCTCAGTCTCTATCATTCTCTCTCTGTTTTCCTGCCTCTCTGTGTTTCTCTTTTCTCACTCTCACTCTCTCTCTCTGTCTCACTGTCTCTCGCTCTGTGTCTCTCTCACACACAGACAGTTCCATTCCTTCTATGTTTTTATTGTCATTTTCCTTTTACGTGCTTAGAGAAATTGCATATTTCCTTGTTTGTAAACTCTTCTTCTCCAGGATCTCGTTCTTATGGGTTACTTGACGACATTTTACATACGTTCTGCTTTATATTGGGCTTTTAGGTCAAACTCATCCCCCTTTCTTATCTCTCTTCTTTCCTTTTTTATGTACTTCCTACCTCTCTTTTTCCTAAATGAAATCTGTACTAATTGTCCTTCCCTCTCATAAATTTTTGTAAACCACAATTTAAACCTCATGGATGTATCAGAATTCCTTTCCTTCCTAAAATGTTTGGCTTAGAAAGATTGGTTTTATCGTGACTATTATTATGGAATATGTTTCTAGTCATTGATTCTTATTGTTTCTGAAGGCTCTATGCTATTATCAGGGTAGTGCTGTGTATGATGCACCTTGTACAAGTCTACAAAGGAAACCAGCTCTGACGTAGCAAATCTTACTCCCTCTTGAATATTTCAAACAAGTCCACTGAAATAACTATAGTGATCAAGCATTTTCCACCAGTGACCAATCTACAGATGAACCATCGGAAGTCATCACGGAAAAAAAGATATGAAAAAACATAGCAACATGACTCTTGTAAAACATATAATCGCTTGGGGCTAGAGAGATGGCGCAGCAGTTAAGAACACTTACTGTTCTTGCAGAAGGCCCTGGTTCAAATCTCAGCAGCCACATGGCAGCTAACAACTGTCCATAACTCCAGTTTCAGGGGACCCAGCAGCCTCTTCTGTTCTCCGTGGGCATTGCATGACACAGGTGCACTTAATTACATGCAAGCATAACATTCATGCACATAAAATAAAAATAATAAATAAAAACTTTAATCCCATAATAATGCCTTCTGATGATAGTGATTTAGGTGAAATCCCAGACAAAGGATTCACAGAGTGCTTACGAACGTTTGTAGAGGAATTGAGGAGCACACAGACGGTCTTGGAAATGTGTTCCCAGAGACCCCCAAAATCTGAATATTATAAAAAAAATCATAGTTAACATTAAACTGCAATTTCTTAAATGAACTTATGGAATATTCTGTGACATTTTTGAAATAGTATTTGTATAATTAAATGAAAAACTCCCTGGAAACCTAACTCGTACACTGGATGAAGGGACAACCCTACATCAGGGCTTGAGGTGAAGCTAGAGTAATCGGAACTTACGAACAATGACAAACACAACAATTATGTACTGGAAAGTCCGTATGTTTGAGGCACCGTTGCAATACCAGAGTGTGAAGTATATCTAGACTTTAAGAAAAACTGAAATACCTATGCTGTAGAAAATAAAGCAACCCACTGTGTAAACTGGCAAATTAAGGACAGTGTCAACAATGAAATAGAGAGCCCCCACCCCAAGAAAACCCAGGTAGAAATGTTGAAACTGAGAGGAATTGGAGTATTTCAATTAAAACTTAATGAAATTGCATCAGCTTGTTCAGGATGGCAGTTAATCAGAGAACAAGAACAAACACTAGCAAAGATGTACACAAGAAGGAATCTCGATACACTCCTGGTGGGCATGTAAAATAGTAAAGTCCTCAGACCTCCATAGATAGAAAATAAAGCAACCCACTGTGTAAACTGGCAAATTAAGGTCCTCAGACCTCCATAGATACCAGTATTGTGATGCGTCAGAAAACCAGAACAAGTCGACATCCTGACCTGCAATACCATTCCAAAGGACTCAACATGTTAGGGAGATACTTTCACAGCAGTGGTGATTGTAACATTGTTCAGAATAGCTAGGACATGGAACCAACCTGAGTGTGTATCTGAGGAACGGATGAGGAATTTGTGACGAGCAACCTGAGTGTATATCTGAGGAATGGATCAGGAATTTGTGACGAATATACACAACGGAAGTGTTCTGAGCCATAATGAAGAGTTGTGGTGTTTGCTAAAATAGAGGTGCAACTGGATATCACCACATTAATCAAAATAGAAAAACCTTGTGTGTTTTTTCTTTCATGTGGTAGACAGATTATACACACACAGGAGTCCTGTATGTATATTGTTCCACAAGACTACAACCAAAGCTGTGCAGAGGAACAAGGATGTCCCAGGCGAGGGACAAGAGGTGACAAAAGGGAGGGTCAGGGAAGGGAGTTTGTGGTCACTGTCCAATAGGTACTCTAATGAAAAGTACCATGAAAATGAGTAGGAGCAATGAAGACTAAAGTCTAGAGGAGTAATTTTAATTCAGGTATATAAGTTTATTGACTGCTTAGAACACACAATAATTTCCTGAGTTTTTATGAGCTAGTTTTTGAAACTTCAGTTAAGTATATCTAACTTATGAGAAAAATGACAAATAAACTCATCCAAGGAATAACTAAAATACATTCCTATAGTCAATTTTTTAAGTCTTCCAAATATTTAAAATATAAAATTGCTTATTGAGTGTTTTCTACGTATATCTACATATTTGCCTACACACCTACATATTTAGTTATATATTTACATATTTTCTGTGTTGCTTTATGTGAAATATTTCTTTGAATCTTAAATTAATAATATCACAGTTTTAAGAAAAGACAAAGTGTATATTACCCAACAATGCAGT
>NW_008355808.1:13019-13491 GCF_000622305.1 Nannospalax galili
CCCAGGAATGTTCACTTTCCTCCATGGAATTGGTTGGCAGGTGAAGTCTTGTAGGAGATCCTGGGATTGATTCTTGGGAGGTGACGTGTCCTTGGTCAGAGCAGCTGAAATGGGCTTCTTCTGGAGAGGCCTGTAAGATGATGTTTTGTAGGGTGCAGGCCTGGCAGCAGCCACCTGAGGGCCAGTGCCGGACTGGATGGAGTTTCTCCCACCGGGTGTGGTGGCACTGAGAGAAATTGTCGGAGCTGCTTTGGCAGGACCCACCAGATATGTGCTGGAAGGAGCTGATTGAGATGCATGACTGTTGGAAGCTGAGATGATTTGGGGTGAGGTCTGGCCGGATAAGCTGCGCGGGACCTTCTTGAAGCCAGGGACAGTGGCCCAGAACCACAGCTTGTATTTGAGGCTCGTCCAGGGTTAAGAAAGGCAGAGGCACTAACTTGAGCTTCCCTGGAGGGGCCAGCTTGTGTAT
>NW_008355809.1:0-264 GCF_000622305.1 Nannospalax galili
TCATAATTTCGCCCAAGGAAACCTGCTTATTGGAGCCCTGAAGACACTCTTTTAAGGGGAAGGAAAGACTGTGGCGGCAGCAGTTCGGGGACACGGAAATATGGAAATACTGGCGCATCTAGAACCACCACAATCTCTTCAGGTGTCTCCTCTGTGAGTTTCAATCTCCACCTCTACAGCTGAGCCTCCATCTGTGTCTGAGCCTCCATCTATGTCTCTACAGCTGCGTCTCCAACTCCATTTCTACAGCCGAGTCTCCATCTT
>NW_008355810.1:0-259 GCF_000622305.1 Nannospalax galili
GGAATGAGCGGGAGATCTGCATGTACTCCAGCTTCCAGTACCGGGGCGGCCGGGTGCCGGCGCGGCAAGGGCTGCTCCGGCCGAGGAGGGACCGCTGCCACCCTCCGGGGCCGCAGCTCCGACCGGCTCCGCCCTTGGGGTCTCCGGCGCGGGCGCGTAACCCGGACTGTGCACCGGGGCCAGTGCGGTGAGCGGCGGCGGCGAGGGACTGCCGTTCCGCCGGGGCATCCGTCTGCTGGACAACGGCTCCGTGGAGAAC
>NW_008355811.1:0-470 GCF_000622305.1 Nannospalax galili
CCATGTCCTGTGATTAAGGTCAATGGGAAACTGTAACAACCCACTCCAGACAGGACAACAAATGGCCCAGACCTTTCAGGGATGAAAGTATGGGCCACTCCTCCAGGGAAAGAGCCAAGACCAGCAGGGGTGCTTGCTGATGGTGGAGGAAATACAGAATGGGTAGTTGAGGAAGGTAGCTACAAATACCAACTTAGGTCACGTGACCAGTTGCAAAAATGTGGATTGTAATTGAGATGAGTATTTTTGTCCTATTTGGTTAAGAATAGGCTTGTGCATGTATGCACATATGTTAAACAGATAATACTTGTGTTGTTCTTTTTTGAATGTGTAATTGAGATAAGTGTTAAGTGGTTAAGTGTTGTGAACCTATATGATTGTGCTAGATTATGAGACACTAAAGGACTAAGCATTCCTCGAAGACCTTATCACCTACTCTAAGATATATAATGCATTGGTCATTGTATTAT
>NW_008355811.1:2311-72622 GCF_000622305.1 Nannospalax galili
AGGAGATATGTACTCATCCATGATCATTGCTACCTTATTCAGATATCCAGGAATTGGAAACAATATGGGTGTTCATCAACTAATAGATGGATAATAAAAGTATGATACATTTACACAATGGAATATTATTCAGATCTTAAGAAAAACAAAATTATGAAATTCACATGTAAGTGGATGGAATAGAAAACAATCATCCTAAGTGAGATAATCCAGACCCAAAAAGACAAATGTCACATCATGTGTTATCTCTCATACATGAATACCTACTGTCAATCTTTAAATGGGTGTGTTTTAATTGGAGACTCCTTAGAGTCTGGCCATGGATGTTTGGGGGAGTACATGGGAGGGGAGATAGAATACAATGATATAATCATGGATAGAACGCATTTAATGGGATGGGGAATGACAGGGGAGGGAAGAAGAAGGAGAAAAGACAAATGTCACATCATGTGTTATCTCTCATACATGAATACCTACTGTCAATCTTTAAATGGGTGTGTTTTAATTGGAGACTCCTTAGAGTCTGGCCATGGATGTTTGGGGGAGTACATGGGAGGGGAGATAGAATACAATGATATAATCATGGATAGAACGCATTTAATGGGATGGGGAATGACAGGGTAGGGAAGAAGAAGGAAGAGAGGCAGGATAACTAACTACAAAGCTCTTTGAAAAACTCATATCGAAACATACTGTTTCTTTCCATACATTCAAATACAATATAAAAAGAGTTTGAATGTAGCTACCCTATAAAGGGCCCTGATAAACATCATGGACTAGCAAATGCAGAGTCCAGTGACAGAAATTGACTCCCTGTCTTGGAATTATTGACCAGAAGGATACAGTAGATCCTCAAACAATACTGCATCTTGCTTTCTCAGAGGAACTTGATGTTAAGTTTCTATTGCTGAAGATAGTATCTTAGTTGCAGAACAAACATGGACAAATCAAGCTGGTGCTGATGTTGAGGCTACATCTCTGTTGTCTAGCTATAATAATACTAGATGGAGTTCTGTGTGTTATTGGCAGAAAAAATTAATCATCAACCTTCACAGCTGTTAGCCCTGTGAGCTACAATAACATCTGGCTTGGCAAAATATGCCCACTAGTACAATAGTTGCATGACTATGAGGGGAGTAAAAAACTACCCTCCATGCTGGGCATAGTAGCATGTGCTTTTAATCCCAACCCTCTGGAGGCAGAAAGAGGCAGATCTCTGTGAGATCAAGGCCAGTCTGGTCCACATGTCCACATAGTAACTTCTAGGGGAGCTGGGACTACAGAGACCCTGTCAAAAAACAAACAACAACAACAAAACAAAAACTATCCTCTAATTGGATTTAAGACTTGCTTCACATTGGGGAGTCCATACCTGACACTATTATGAAGGCTAAGAAACTCTAGCTAGATGGGTTGCAGGCCATCTGGGACAACTTACTACTTATGTTTTGCTAAATAGACATAATATTAAACTGACTTATAGTAATTTCTTGTTATACTCATAGACTGATGTAGCTATCAACTCTCACCATAGAAGGTTCTTCCAACAGCAGATGGCGATTAGCACAGCAACCCATAAATGGTCAATATTCAGAGATTAAGAAACTATGGAATACTCAGCACAGAATGACAACTATATTGCACCCTCTCTTACCAAGGCTCAGGGACCATTGTGGAAGAGGGAGCAGAAAGATTGTAGGAGCCAGAGGAGGTTGATGAATTCAAAGAAACATGTTATATGAACACTACAAGGTAGTTCTGAATATGAACCCACAGCACTTATGACAGCATGCATAAGATATGTGCAAAACTGCTCCATTACAACAACATTATAATTTTCTGAACAAGTAGCCTAATTATGAACTTCAGTTTTTATGAGTAGGCCAGATCTCAGAGGACACTTGTTCCCCTAGATGTCTCTTGGAACTGTCTGTCTCCTGGAAGAGTACTGTTGGAACTTTTGTTGGAACTCTGTACCTGGAATTTTGTGCTCAAGCCTGGCTCCACCCATGATTTTATTCAAAATGATTTCTCCAGCTTCAATTAGGGAAGGACAATCTTGACTCCACCCTAATCTAAACAGAGCATCTGGCCTTTTCATTCCTAGTTCTAGACTATCTCATTCATCCAAGGTCAGTCATCCTTCCCAGCCTCCACTCTGTGCAGTGGAGATGGAGATGAGGTGCTTCCTTTCTGCCCTGTGATGTGCTCATTCTCAGGCATGTTTACCTCCATTCACCGTCTTTTGGGTGGAGTACCCAGGAAACAAAATCAGGTGCCCAGGTCACAAGATACAGGAGCACATAGTTTTGCTGGGGTTAATTAAAGTTATGAGTCCAGACTATGTCCATTTTATAAAAGTCATTACTCTGTGTATGTGTGTGTGTGTAGATGCATGTGTGTGAGGTGTACATATATGTCTGGGTACATGCACATGTGTGTATTCAGGTATACATGTATATATGCATGTAGCATGTACCTGTGTTTGTAAGCTAGATGTCAACCTTGGACTTAGTTCCTCAGGAACCATCCACCTTGTCTTTTGCGATGGTCTCTCATTGTCCTGGAATTTGCTGAGTAGGCCAGGCTAGTTGGCCAGCAAGCTCCAGGGATCCCACTGTATTCCCCTTCTGCTGTGCTCTGATGACAAGCCCACCCCAGCCCACCTGGCTTTTTGTGTGTGTTATGGGTATCGAACTCGGGCTTGCGGGGCAGGCACTTCAACTGAGCTGCTTCCCCAGCCTGGGAGGATTTCTTTTCTTATCAGCTGGAACTATTCACTCTGCACTGATTCCTGTGGAGGCTTGGATGTTGAGCAAAAAAAGGGAAACCCTTTCCAAAAAAAACAAAAAAAAAAAAAAAAAGACAAATAATAATAGAAGACAAGAAGTCAGGGGCTGTAGTATGGCAGGAGTAGATGGGTGTAGAGGTCTGAATATGATCAAAATAAATTATATGAAATTCTCAAATCAATAATAATATGTTACATAGAAAATAATGAAATTACAAAATCACAGGTAAATGTGTACAACTGGAAAAAATCATTCTGAATGACTGAACCCAGACAGACGAACATCACCTGCTTTCTCTCATATGTAGATGTTTGCTTTGAGTCTTTAGACATTAGTGTTTAATTTGGAATACTCCTAGAAGTCAGGCAACTAGTAAAGGGCCATGGGTGTGTGTGGGAGGGGTGCTTTTCAAGGGAAAGGAGATAGAATATAGTGATATAACTGGGAAAAGGCAAATAATGGAAGGGATGATTAAATGGGGTGGGCAAATAGGTGTTTAGAATTGAGGAGGGAATATGGTGAGAGATAACTAACACTAAAGGCCTTTTAAAAACAGTGAACACATTTACACTGAATGACATTTGGGTACAAACATCTGAATGAATAGGACTCAGCATGTATGACAGAATGCATAGGGTTCAGTGAGGGGATAGGGGAAGGCATGGCTGGAGGAGGAGGTCCATATTTGAGTGGGAAATGTATAAATTTAAAAGCTCAATAAAAACTATATATAAACATATATATGTATACAGATAAGCATATATATATATATATATATATATATGCATGGAGAATCAAGTGGGTATAGGCGTGCGGGTTTCACACACCGCATTGCTGTGGGTCTCTGCTACCAGAGCTGGCAGCTCTAGGACCGCTGTCAGCTGCCCGGTCGGGTTCCGTTTCAATTTCCACCATGCACTCTCTCTCTAAGTTTGGACCCGTTGGCCACCAGGTCACGAGGGGAGGTGCCAGAAATGGCAAAAGCAGGGTCTCCATGAGTCGTGATTTATGAAGAGATAGCCCTCTCTGGGAAGGCTGGATCATAGGCAGTAAGACACAGAACTCAGCTCAGTCAGATTCAGTGGTACCGCTCCTTTATTCAGTGACTCAGCTCCGCTCAAGGTCTTAGTGATTCAGCTCCGATTATGAGGGAAAACCAGGATACTTTATACTGTGGGGGTAGTGGTAAAAGCCTTAGCTGATAGGTACTTTGTGGGATGCCCTATTTACATGTAGAGGTGGGCTCCTCCCAAGCTGTCAGACTGCCTGAAAATCACACAGGAAAACCCGGCAGTTTCAGAGCTGGAGGCCATGTTTCTGTGACGGCTACTTCAAAAGATGCTGACGGCTACTTCAAAGATGAGTCAGGAAGAGAATAGGAAGGCACCCTGCTGATAAAAGGAGTCTCTGCATAGAACCCGAGCCCCGTGGGCTATCTGGACATGGAGAGACTGCTACTTTACACAACAGGGGTCCCCAATAAGCTTGCTTGGAACATTCAAGGCCCAGGACACAAATCTCTAAGAGATTGAACCCAGGAACTCTACCACTCAGCTACATCCCGGATCTCTTTTTACTTTTTTTTTTTTTTTCAGGGAGAAAGGATTTATTTTATCTTACATCACTGAGGGAAGCCAGGACAGGAACTCAAGACAGGAACCTGGAAGCAGAGACCACGGAGGAGCGCTGCTCACTGGCTTGCTTCCCTTGGCTTGCTCAGTTACTTTTCTTACATAGTCCAGGCCCTCTAGCAAGAAAATGCCTCACAGAAGCCAAGATAAGACAGGGCCACAGGCCAGTTTGATGTGGGAAAAGTCTTCAGTTGAGGTTCCTTTTTCCCAGGTGACTCTAGTTTGTGTCAAGTTGACAAAAACTTAACCAGCACAGTATTTTTGAATCTGCAGGATTACCACAAATTTAGTGGCCTAAAACAATAAAAGTTTGAATTTTACAGGGCTAGAAGTCTAAAATAACACAGCTAGTTATAAGGGCTGTGTTCCTTAGGTAGGCTCCTGGGAAAAAACCATTTCTTTGATTTTTCAAGCTGCTCACAAGCTTTGGTTTGTGGTCCCACATGAGAACAGCTCTCTTCTGTCATATCTTTCCTGACACTGGATTATTCCACTTTCCTCTTTTAAGTTTCTTTGTGAGTGTCCATGGCCTCTTTTTTTTATTTTGAGACAAGTGTCACTTTGTAATCCAGGCAGGACTTGAGTTTGCGATTCTCTGCCTCAGACTCCTGCACAGCGCCAGACTGAGGGTGACACTAGCAGAGATGATGTCCCTAGGAGTTCGAGTCAGGGAGGCGGTGGCAAGCGAACGCGACACGCCCACCAAAGGGCGTGACCTCACGGACTTACCACGCCTACAATCCCGGAGGCCAGGAGGGGCGGAACAGTGCGGGCGTGTCAAAGCCACGCCATTTCCGCCAGAAGCTCAACTATTCGGCTTCCTGTCAGAGTTGGTCCCGCCAGTCTGGAAGTTGTTTTTATGAGGGAAAGGTCCGCAATAGCTTACCGACAGACACCCTCTGAAGTCCGCCTAAGCGCTTGGTATCAAGAACTTGTTATCAACCCCAATTCGAAGGTGGCTACTGGGGAGAACAGGACCTTTTCTGTTCCGGAACGGAAAACGCGCGCGCACAGGCTGTTTCCGGGGGTGCGCGGAGGCCGGTGCCCTGATGCGTCCCGCCCCTCGCGCGGCCACGTCTTACAGGAGCCCCAGGGTTGGGCCGCACTGGGTGAGGTTCGTGGGGCTGGGGCTGAGGAGGGCCGGTAGAGAACCGCACAGGGGCTCGAGGGACGCTCCCGTGGGCGAGGCCGGGGCAGAGTCGAGGGGTCGGCGCCCGGGGAGGGTGGCAGTGCGGCTTCTGGGGAAGGTCGGGCAGGCGCGGGGTCAGCGGCGGCCAGCTGCAGTCAGCTTTCGTTCTGCTGTTTCTGCCTTGACGTCTGCCTCGCGGCTGGGGTTGGCCTGGTAATTGCTGAGGCTCTCTGCGCCTCACGGCGTGCCGTCGGCCCCGAGAGCATGCGCTACTGCTGCGGGGCCAGCTTGTTTGAAGTCAGGTACTTTTGCGTTGGGTGACTTAACGTGGTGTGGTGACTAGTCCTTAAGTCCGTGGGGCACTCATTGTTTCGATTCTGGTTCAAAGAGGTGTTCCGGAGTGCTGCAGGACATGGATAGTGGAGTCACATAGTAACTAGAGAGCCAGGTAAACAGCTCACTACCTCTTCACAAGCGCTTATTGAGTGCCAGTGGAGTGACAGGCCCTGTTCAGTGCAGTTCTAGGATACAGTAGTGTTGTCTGTCCTCATCACTTTATGGTTGGAGGTACCCAGACAACTCAGCAAGACTGAAAATATTGGATGATGGTTTTGTCAGGCCGGTGGAAGAGGTGAGTTTTGAGTCAAGGCCTCCATGACAACCTTATGTGCAAAATTGTTGAGAGGAGTGTTTCAGGCAGAATGAACAGGAAATGTGAAGATCCAGTGGCGAGTCAGTTGTGTTGCTGGATACATAATATAGTCAAGGTATAATGAAAAAAGGAGGAACCACATAAAAGTGGTTTAAGAATTTAGACTAAGGTTTGTGGTTAATTGTCAGTGGGACATTGTAAACCATTTACAGGTGCCTCATGGCCTTTCCCTTTGTTACCTTTTACAGTTATAGTTATAACTTGAATGAAAAGAAAAGGGGACACTGGATGTGTTGGCACATATCTGTAATCCCAGCTCTTGGGAGGCTGATCACCGGCTTGAGGTTCTGTCTCAAAAACAGGCTGGTGAGATAGCTCAATGGGTAAAGGCACTTGCCATCAAGCCCTGATAACCTGAGTTCTCTGGGAGCGACATGGTCGAAGGAGAGAACCAACTCCCACAGATTGTCATCTGACCTCCCTACACTTGTGGGTGCAGACATCCACCCCCCATCCTCCGCTGAAAAAAACAAGAAAGGAAATAAAAGTCACTTGGTCTTACTCAGATTTAAAAGTAGCCAAACTTTGTTGTTTCGTTTTGTTTTGTATTTGAGCCGGGGTTTCCATGTAGCCCCAGCTGGCTTGGAACTCTCTGTAGATCAGGCTGGCCTCCATCTCATACAGATCTGCCTGTCTCTGCCTCCTGAGTGCTGGAATTGAAGGCATGCCCTACCATGCTCAGCAAAAGTAGCTGCTTTTTTTTTTTCCATTTGTTTTGTTATTTTCTCAAGTGAAACTATAACCTCAGTTGGCTTTTAGTCTCAATTTTGAATAGCTATAAAAGGGAGAATATCAATAATTGTACTTGTTTATCTAGGGCACGGACAATTCCTATCTCTTACAGTAGTCAACCAAAAATTTGTATTCATTGTCTCAGTGTTTTTATTAATAAGTAAATAAGCTAGGGGTGGTTCCAAAATTGGCCCAACAAGATCTTTATAGCTGTGAGAGAAGAGTAAGGATTTGAGGCAAATATGTCCAACTCAGAAGCCTATCATTTACATCCTTGATGTACTTAAGGCTGGCCTTTGGTCTTCACTTATATCAGTACTTTTTACTTTTGTTCACTAGTGTGGCATCGACTTGACTCAGTGTTTGGGAAGCCCGGTTTCTTCTTTGCCAATGCTTTGCTTCTAATGACTGATAGTAACAACCTCAGTAAACGGGCAGGTGGAGCTGTTGTATTTGTGCTAGATTTATGAACTCTTGCCAGGGAAAGCTGGAAGCATCTGAGATTATGGTCTCTCAGTGTGAAGTCTAGATGACAGTGCTAGTGTTAGGTATATCTTCAGAAGTTCTCAATAACAGCCTTGCCCTGCCGTCTAGGAAACATAGGTGTGTAAGTGGTTAAAAATGAAGCTAAACTGGGTGAGGTGGTACATGCCCGTAATCCCAACACTCAGAAATTAGAGGCATCAGGATCTACATGAGTTGGATGCTAGGACTATATATTGAGACTTTGTCTCAAAAAAACAAATTGGGCTGGGGAGATAGCTCAGTCAGTAAAGTGCTTCCTATGCAAGTATGAAGACTTGATTTTCATTCCCAGAACCCATGTGAAAAATCCAGTTGTGGTAGTGTGTACTGGGGAGGCAGAGACAGGCAGATCCCTGTGGCTCGCAGATCCCAGCCAGCATATCCAAATTGGTGAAATCAGGTCAGTGAGAGACACTATCTCAGAAAACAGGATGAATGTGGCACCTGAAGAATGATACTTAAAGGGTGATTTCTGGCCTCCACATGTGTATGCACACATATTTGTACACACACACAGAACCAAACTGAACAATTTGAACAAACAAAAAAACTCAGTAAAAATACTGTAATGATGTGGGGCTGGATAGATGGCTCAGTACTTAAGAGCACTGATTGCTCGTGTGGAGGACCTGGGGTTCGATTCCCAGCACCCACATGGCTGCTAACAACTGTCCATAACTCCAATTCCAGGGGAGTCCAACACCCTCTTCTGACCCCTACAGGCATTTCACGACACAGGTGCACTTATATACATGCAGGCAATACACTCATACACATAAAATAAAAATAATAAAATGCTAAAAAATACTATAATGTGCCAGGTGTGGTGGTGCACACCTTTAATCCCAGCAGAGTCAGAGTCAGGCGGATCTCTGAGTTCAGGGCCAGCTACAGGGAGATCCTGTCTCAGACAAAAAAAAAACAAGAAGAAGAAGAAGAAAAAAACCCAACTATCATGAAGCTGACCTCTATTTAAAAAGAAATCACAACTGTAGTATGTGTTGCTGAAAACAGCTTGTTTATGACAACCCCCCCCACCACCACCCCATCTCTCATCCTCTTCCTTGCTGCCCAGAGACTTCCCTTTGTCAGCAGTCTAAGGTAATGAGACCTTGTATGACTGAGTCATGCTGATCCAAATTCAAGGGAGACAGAATAGACAGTGAATACCATTTTAATTGCCTTTCAGGGAAGACCACTATCAGAAACCCTGCACCTGGCAGAGCCAGGGAATTCTGTCTGTAGTTCAGGAGGAGCTGTTTGTCAATAGGAGCTGTCTTTGTGAGTTAGCCAGTTAGTTGCAGTTGGGGTCCTCTGTTCTGGAGGGCTTTACCATTCCATCTCTGGAGGAAGGAGGAACTGCTTAGGAATCAGCTGTCTTGCTTAGCACAAAATCAGAGTTGGAGGAATTAAGAGTAGAAGATGTAGTAGCCTCTTGCTGTGAGAGCCTGATGCAGTTGTCATGAAATTCACATCAACAGTGGAACCTGAATATTCTTGACTAATGTTCATCTTTCATGGACAGTCTAAGTAGTGGGCATTATCATTGTTTACCTCTGAGGCACATTCTCTCTGGGACTCCTCGGATGCCCTCTTCTTTGTATTCATCCTGTACTAGTCCTATTTTAGTCATTGACTGTGTTTGTACACTGAGCTCTGCCTGTCACTGGTGGGTGACCAGTCACAGATGACAGATGGAGTCAGAGACATGTGTCTGCAGTGACAGGTGTCAGTATACCAGCCCTGTTGTTGAGTCAGCATCACACCTTATAAGTTAAGCACCATCCACTTGGGTTTCTTACCTGCAATTTCTTAATGTGATTCAAAATATTTATTTATTTTTTTGGAGACAGAGTTTCACTATGTAGTCCTGGCAGGCCTGGAACTTGCTGTGTAGACCAGACTGGCCTCAAACACAGAGATCCACCTGCCTTTGAGTGCCAGGATTAAAGGTGTGCCACCTCAATGTGATTTGTAAGGTAGGAATGTAGATTGTCATGAAACACATTAAGCATAGAATAGAACGTATGATAGTGTGAAACTTATACTAGAGGACATAGATGCTAACATTCCCACGGAATACCTAGAAGCTCATATTAGAATCTTACTTGTTAATAAGAAAAGGAGTTAATAGTACCATCAGCTCAGTTCAGAATTGATGACTAACTGCCCAACTCATGGTAAAGTTATCTTCCCTTAAACTTACTTTCTAGGCTCTCCTTTCTAAGTTAGCTGCCTTTCTGTGTGTGCTTGGATCTCTCTAGGATCCCCCACACAGTGTACTAATTACCCCATCCCTTAGCAGTTGCTTCTTTAATTTTCATTCCTCTTTTAAAAAAATATTTTTTTTATTTATTTTATTATTTTTTTGGTCTTTTTGAGACAGGGTCTCCCTGTAGCCCCAGCTGTCCTGGAACTCACTATGTAGACCAGGCTGGCCTTGAACTCACAGAGATCTGCCTGCCTCTCCCTCCCGAGTGCTGGTATTAAATGCGTGCACTACCACGCCTGGCTTTATTTATTATTTTTATTTTATGTGCATGAGTGTATTGCCTGCATGCATGCAAGTACAACTGTGTCGTGAAACGCCTGCAAAAGTCAGAAGAAGGTATCAGATCCCCCAGAACTGAAGCCATAGACGATTGTTGGCCACCATGTGAGTGCTGGGAATCAAACCCGGGTCCTCTACTGGAGCAGTCTGCACTCCCACACACTGAGCCATCTCTCCAGCCCCAATTTTTATTCCTGCGGATCTGAGCTACACACCGTGGAGTTGTCTGATAGGAGCGAAGGCCTTGGGCATGGTCATTCCAGGTGTTCTATGAGCATCTAGGCCTGTCTAGTTCAGAAGCTGCTGGCTACAAATAGCTATTTAATTCAAATTAAATTTAAATAAGATTTGGGGCTGGAGAGATGGCTCAGTGGTTAAGAGCACTGACTGCTCTTGTACACTTACATACATGCAGGCAAAGCATTCATACATGTAAAATAAAAATAATTTTAAAAAGTACTGTTCCTGGGGCTGGAGAGATGGCTCAGCAGATAAGAGCACTAACTGCTCTTGCAGAGGACCTGAGTTTGATTCCCAGCACCCACATGGAGGCTATGAACCATCCTTAACTCCAGTTCCAGGGGAATCCGAAGCCCTCATCTGACCTCCGCAGCACTGCACAACACAGGTGCACTCACATGCAGGCAATACACTTTCATAAAATAAAAATAATATTTTTTAAAAAAATTTAAATAAGATTTAAAACTCAGTTCCTGGGGCTGGGAAGATGGCTCCGCAATTATGAGCACTGGCTGCTCTTACAGAGAATCTGGGTTCAGTTCTCAGCACCCACATGGTAGCTAACAACTGTTCTTGACTCCAATTCCAGGGGATCCCATGCCCTCCTCTGGCCTCTGCAGGCATTGGATAACTTTGGTACACTTACTTGCATGAAGTAAGACACTCATACGTATAATATAAAGTAAAATTAAATAAAAATTAAACTCAGTTCCTCAGTTGCCACATGGACAACAGATTACAAGCTTCTTTATAACCTTGGAGAATCATTCATGGTAGAACTTCCTTTGGCTGGTACCAAAAGAGACACTGTGCCTTAGGGAAGGGCCCAGCCATGACTGGGTTAGCATTTTACTCTCAAAATCTAGAATGTTTTAGATGCTCAAGGATTATTGTGGAATGGAAATCTGTATTCTCTATATTAATACAAGTTGGGAGCTAAATGTTAATTTTGTAATTATTTCTTGAAATCTAACAAATGAAGTTTTGTAATGCATTTTTTTTTTCTTCTTCCTATTAGGAATCATGATATTGCTTTGTTTTACTTCAAGCCATTTGTGAGACTTTAAACCTTACCCTGAAAATGAAAAACAGAGTAAGGTCCTTCCTAGGAGCTCTGTGCTGTTGCTGATGGCAGAAACCAAACTTATCCCAGAGCCACTTGTAGCTCCTCAGAGTCGTCTCAGTCTAGGCTGCCCTGACCATGGATGGCGGATCAGCACAGCAGGATGGCCTCTGGGAAGACAGATCCAACAGTGGCATCTCAGCTTGCCCCAAGGCCCCTGTGGAGACCCTGGACTCACTGGCACAACTGCCAGAGCAGCCAGATAAAGCTCAGTGTAAGTGATCAGGTTATTCTGTGCTCTTGTGTTTCAGTTTGAGCAAGAGGATGTGGTCAGCTGGTGTTTTGAAAGAGAAAATGAACTTTGATTATTTCAAAGTGATTTAGTACTAACTTTAGATCAAGTACCATTTGTATTCAACAGAATAGGAGCCACCTGGCTATGTACGATGAACAGTGGCAGAGCTGCTTCCTGAAGACTTTTGTGAGTCTCCACTGCCATGTTATTCTTCTTAATTGAAATTCTACCTTTTTGGTTGATTGGTTGCCAGTTTTATTAACTGGAATCCATTAGTGGTACAGCAGAGATCTAAGGATTCCTGAATCATGATTCTGTGTTGACTGCTGAGTTGTTTGCACATTAGTAACAATCACTTGGTTCCCATACCCCACAGAGTTAGGAACTAGCAATGCAGTATGCTCTTTAAAATGGTAGATTATTATGTCTAGTTTGCTAGCAGAAATTACATTCTAGGTCTTGCAAAATGATGTTTAAGCAGTTAACATGAAGCAGGTGAGTCAGGTACTGGCATTCACGCCTGAGACAGTGGATTCTTGAATCTGACAGACACAGAACCAAATCTTAGAGCTAACACTCAGGAAGATTCATGGGACCTACATCATAGGGTGTGAGGATTAAAGAAGTAATGCACATAACATCTCAAAGGAGCTAGGGTGTGGCTAAGAGGTAGAAAGCTTCCTGCATACCTGAAGCCTGTGTTCAGTCCTAGCTGCTCAGCATCCAGTAAGTGGATTTGGCCACTTTTGTGATCTGTTCATCCTTAAGTTTATCCATATTTAAACTTAGTTTGGAAACATTGAATCTTTTTGCTCATAAATTTCATTTAAGGTGTGGTATGATGCTCAAAACTCACTTTGTTTAGCAGTCAACACGTCAGAAAGTGGTATTAACCCCTTGTAACTTGTACCTGAAATGCAGGACCCCTGTATTCCTTAAGGGAACGATAACATGGGGCCATCTGTGTCCCAAAGCAGATGTATCTTAGACACTGAAGATTTCTGTGCTCTACCTTCTGCTTGTGGCTTTCTTTACAAAGAGACCTGTGAATCAGGAACTACATTAGCAGGAACTCACATTTGTAAATAATAACCCACTTTTACTTGGCTTGACCAAAAAGGAAATTTCCTGGATGCATTCTGGCTGTATCTTGATACCCATTGGTTTTGTTGCCTGTGAGAGCTCAGGTCTCTGAGCTTGAGAATTCCTCAGGTCCTTCCTCACTGTTGATTGGTTTATCCATTACAGGGAGACAGGAAAAAGACTGAAAGTAACTTGAGTGTTCCTCACCCTTTGAGAAGGAACTATGTTTTAGGTCTTTGTATAATAATGGTAGGAGATAAGACTTAAGTTTGCATGAACAGAGTCCTTGTAGGCCAACTTGGGCTTTATATTTTTTTAGTGTTTTTGTACTGTCTGATGTAGCCCAGGCTGACTTCAAACTTGCTACATAGTTGTGCTAAGATTATAGGCATGAGCTACCACACCTTACATGTGAAATTGGGTTTTTATAAAACCTAACCTTTGCCCTCCAAGCAAAAGCAAGGCTTGGATTCTGCTCACCTCTGCAAAAACCACTCTGACTAGATTGCCTGCCTCTTTGCCTTAGGTTTCTCATTTTAGAGTGTGGTTTGAACACACTTACTTTGGAACTAGCTCTTGAGAATGTGAGTCTGGACCCTGGTTAGCCCTGCTGTTACTTGCACATGTTAGAAAAATTGTCGGCTTAATTTTGAGCTTTTTTCCCCCCTACTTAAAAAAAAAATAGATTTTTCAAAGTTTTTTTTATTATTATTACTATTCTTTAAATGGTAAAGAAATGTGTTAAATTCCACAGCCATTGTGTGGAGGGTGAGGCCAATTTACAGGTGAGGACATGAGACTTTGCCCCACACGTCTCCCTGCCCTATGATAGAAGTATGGTGCTTGCTCCTTGAGAGTCAGGGAGAACAGACTTGTAAATTGTGGGAATGCTCCTGTTCATGGGACTTACATAGTTGTAGATCAGGAAGTAACTCAGACTTATTCAAACCCCTGTGTCTAACACACTTGCTCTCTCTTTCCAGGTGCCAGTGTTGAGGTTAACAGAGTTTCTAGGGAAGGAGGAACCCCGGATAGACCCAGCCAGGAGGCCCTCTGTCAGAATGGGCCAGCACCGCAGCTTCCAGACTCTCCATTGTCTCTTGATCCCACAACAAGCCCAGTGGGTCCTGATGCCTCTCCAGGTGTGGCTGGTTTCCATGACAACCTAAAGAAGTCTCAGGGAACTAGTGCTGAGGGCAGTGTTAGAAAAGAAGCTTTGCAGTCTCTCAGACTCAGTCTTCCTATGCAAGAAACGCAACTGTGTAAGCATCCGTTCCCTCTGGATTCTTTCCACTTCTTCCTGTCAGCATCCTCAGCTTCCTATCAGTGCCTGACCACTCCTGTCTGAGCAGTCATGACCTTGCCCTGTGTCATTTTAGTACTGAGTGGGAAAGGCAGAGGGATGCATCTTAACAATGTAGCTTCCCTTTAAAGAATGCAAGTACACCTTGGATATTGGAACTTTTTGCCATCTGGTACTAGTAGTGGTGCCAGAGTCCCTGACAAAAGACCACCTCACATGTCCTTCATGGGTGGCTGACAAACAGGCAGGGGTTTAGTTTTAAGATAGTCTTAGTTATACTTGAAGGTGTGCATTTATGCATTATTATTTTTATTTTGTTTTGATACAGGGTCTCACTTTGTATCCCTGGCTGGCCTACCATTTGTTACGTAGACCAGACTGGCCTCAAACTCAGAGATCTGCTTGCTTCTGTCTTCTGAGTGCTGGGATTAAAGGAGCGCACCACCATGCATGGCTTATTTTGGGTTTTTTGAGACAGGATCTCACTATGTATCCCTGGCTGGCCCAGAACTCACTATGTAGACCAGGCTGGCTGTAGCGAATTCCAGGTCAGCCAGGACTGCAGGGAGATCCTGTCTCAAAAAACCCAACCCAAACAAACAAAAGAAAACAAAAGGGATGTTAAAGAGATGGCTCAGCAGTTAAGAGCACTTACTGTTCTTGTTGTAGACCTGAGTTTGGTTCCCAGCTCTCACATCAAGCAGTGCCTGTAACTCAAGTTCCAGGGGAATCTAATGCCTTCTCACATCCACAGACACCTGCACACACATGTGCACACATACAGACACACATGCATATACATAATTAAATTAATCTTAAAGTGGGGTTCTGTTGTTCACATGTTTTTGCACTACAAAACTACTATAGCCAGAATCCTGGTACATGTATCCTTGTCTTTGAGCTTGCTTCTCTGTGGGCTAAGCAGGTCTTACTGCTGTCCCACATAGTTGTATTGCCACACCACAAGTGACCTGTGAAGACACTTTCCCTCACTGTAGACACTCTGATTTCTTTAGTTTTAAGGGTTTTTGAGAAAGGGTCTTGCTATGTAGCCCAGGCTGTCCTTTAACTTGCCATATAGGCAAGGTTGGTCTTGAGTTTATAAACCTCCTGCTTCAGTCTTTTGACTGGTGGGATTACAGGCTTGCACCCACTTTTGTTAGTTTTGTTAGTTTTTGTTCCCAGGCTAGAAGCTCAAGTGATCCTTGTACTTAAGCCTTCCAAGTAATTGAGATCTCAGGCATGTGCCACCAAACCCAGCATCTCATTTTTTCATATATGACTATGGTATGATGATTCATTGTTACTTTAATTACCAAAGGATTTCAGTATCTTTTTATCTGTTTTGGCCTTTCAGACATTCTTTTCTGTAAATTGTGTTTAGACATTTTTCTATTGTATTATTTGCCTTATTCTTTACAGGCATTATTTTGGCTGTGGTATATTTTTTAAAATTTCTGAAAACTGTTGCCAGTATTTAAGTCAAGAGATGTTAAGTGGACTGATGATAACTCAGTGAATAAAGGTGCTTGTTAACCAACAATGCAAAGCCCGATGACCTGAGTTTGATCTTTAGAATCCATGTAAAGGAGGAAGGAAAGGACCAACTCTGCAAAGTTGTCTTCTGACCTCCACACTCATGCCACAGCATGTCCTCCTACACAAACACATCACTCACACAATAAGAATAAGTAGATTAATTAATTAAATAAATTTAGGTCTGGTGAGACCCTAAATTAGTTCATTTCTCAGGCCCCAAATGGTGGGAAGAAAGAACCAACTCCCACAAGTTGTCCTCTGACTTCCACATGTGTGCCCTGGCACATGCATGTCCCCTCCTTCCCAATAAACCATAACACTTCTCCTGATGTTAGGACAAAGCCACAAACTCATTCCTGGTGAGAATGGCTGTCTTGGGTTTGCAATTGCAGTAACTTTGGGTTGTCCAAAATAAAAAGTTTGGGTTTTAAACTGGATATGGTGGTACACACATTTAATCCTAGTACTTGGCAGGCAGAAGCAGGTAGATCTCTATGAGCTCAAGCCCATCCTGGTCTGCATAGTGAGTTCCACGTTAGCCAGAGCTGCATAGTGAGACCCTTCTCAAAAACCAAAACAATCAAAACAACATAAAAGTTGGGTTTTAGACTTTTTTTGGTTAAAAAGTTTCCATGTATGCTTCCTATCCTTGAGTATGACTTCTGGATTTGAGATCATTTTTTAGAAATATCCTGCTCTTGGCAGCCATCACAGGCAGAGCCTGCTAAGTCTTCACTTGGCACTAAGTGCTGAAGCTAGGCTAATTAGTCATTTTATTCCTTAAATCGACAGTGTCTAAACACTGCTAATTTGGTTACGTATGCTCTTAATTTTATGTAGTGTTATAATGAGACTTTTGACAGCACCAAGTGATAAAAGCTTTGGATGCAATTGCATAAGAAAATATGTGCTATTATCATTGATCCCATTGGCCATCACTGACTGTGTTCAGTTCATGTGTTCTGCTCAGGGAGCTGATGAACATCCTCTATGGAGCCAAGGCATAGTCACAGCCCACCAGAGCTAAGGGACCTGATCCTCTGAGCTCTTAGTCTACTTAGTCCTAGCAACAACTTTGTATCCATTCTTTTTCTTATTTAAAGGCACTTATCTCCTGTCTCCTGTTTTGCAAGATGAAAATTCATCATGGGTAGTAATTGCAGTGTGAACAGAGGCCTGTCATGTGGCATGGGCTGCTTATAGTGGCTGTGACTCGTTTTCTCTCAATTTGGAATTTGTCATGGAATATAGGTGGTCATGCATGGCAAGCTAAAACATTGGTGATTAAATGTAAAACAACCAAGCTGTGAGTACCAACTTGTTTTCTGCGCCCTGCTCCCTATGAACCTCTCAATGGCCATTTCCCCTACAGGTTCCACTGCCTCTTCACCTCCTTTGGAAAAGGAGGAACAGGTCCGACTTCAGGCTAGGAAGCGGTTAGAAGAACAACTGAGACAGTACCGAGTGAAGCGCCAGCAGGAGAGGGTAAGTCTCCTGGATGGGAGTCTGGGTTGTACTCTTTTGAGTTCTGAGCAGTTTGGGTCCTCTAGCACAAAGAACATCACGTCCTTGTCTGCATCTGCATTGACCAGTGCCCAGTTTCTCTCCCCTTCCCTTTTTTTTTTTTTTTTTTTTTTTTTTGAGACAGAGTCTCCCTGTAGCCACAGCTGGCTTGAAACTGGCTATATAGACCATGCTGGCCTTGATCTCACAGAGAGTCACTTGCCTCTGCCTCCCAAGTGCTAGGACTAAAGGCATTTGCCACCATGCCTGCCAAGCATCCTTTGTGTTTTTCTACCTGTTGGTTGTTCATTTGTATGTTCAACTGCAACACTGGGATGTTTCTTAACCCCATCCTACCTCTTCCCTACCTTGGCACTACATTAATTTGGTAGAATGATAGTATTGAATTTTTCCTTTAAGAGAAAGTTATGCTAACATAACAAAAGGCAGAGTTTACTTTACCTTGAATCTTAACCATGGCTGGTTTGGAATTTCTGGCTCACACATAATGTAAGAAAAAGAAGAGAGCCAGGCACGGTGATGTATGCCTTTAGTCCCAGCACTTGGAAAGCAAAGGCAGGTGGATCACTGTGAGTTTGAAATCAACCTGGTCTACGTAGTAAGTTCTAAGTCAGCTGGTACTACATGGTGAAACTTTGTCTCCAAATATCTAACTAAATAACTAGCTAACTAACTAACTAACTAAGTAACTAATGAAACATCAACAAACAGAACTGGTTTTATTTGCAGGTTGATAATGCCTTAGAAGACTGCAAAGAATCAGGGGAAAACAATTATTAGATCAAATTTGGTTTAGAAAATTGTCAGTTTATTAATACAGTTTATTAATGTGAAACCTCAGTAGTTAGTCCTGCCATGATCAGTTATAAAATCAGTTGGAAAAGATAGTTTATAGAAAATGATAAACTATCTGGAATTAAAGTGGTAATAAAAAGTATTTAAAATTGAGCAAGATACCATATAACTGGGCCTTGTTGTACAGTTCTAATCCCAGTACTTGGGAAATGAAGGCAGGAGAATCATGAGTTCTAGGCCATGAGACCCAGCTCAACATCCCCCTCACCCCCTAAGAATACCGTATCATGTCTTTGCTGAGGTATATGCAAGCAGATATGAATGGAGGGAGACCGCTTATTGTCTCCTGATTATGGAATGCTAAGGTAGTTCAGTTCAGAAAGGTCTGTTTGGGGTTTTTTGTTTTTGGGAAGAGGGTAGTTGTTTTTGTGTGTGTGTGTTTTTGAGACCTGGTCTCACCATGAAGTCCTGGCTGGTCTAGAGCTTACTGTGTTGATCAGATTGGCCTTGAATTCACAGAGCTCCTCCTGAGTGCTGGGATTAAAAGTGCGAGCCACCATACCCACTTGGACTGTTTTTGTAACTTGAAAATTTTTATGTGTATCTAAAAAACTAAACAGGCTGGGCATGGTGGCACATGCCTTTAACCCCAGCACTTGGGAGACAGAGGCAGGCAGATCTCTGTGAGTTTGAGGCCAGCCTGGTGTACATAGTGAGTTCCAGGCCAGCTGGGGCTACTGGGAGACCTTGTCTCAAAAAAATAAATAAAAATAAATAAATAAATAAACAAATAATAAAATAAAAAACTAAACAGGAGATTAGCCTGAAAAGTTTTTCCAAGAAAGTGTGATGAGAAGAACTTGCCATGACAACCCATTTTAAAATGTTTCAAAGTAATGGTCATTAAAGGGTATGCTTGAAGCCAAGGGATAGTGAAGTCTGGTCACTCAGTGTGACCCCTAGTGGTGAGAGACTGAGATTAGCAGATCTGTTGCACCCAATGTGGCCTGGCAAACTGTTCATCTGTAGAGGGATTGTTCATTGGCACACACTTTCTGGATGATAATCTTAGAATACTGCTTGCTAATCAAAGACATATTTTTACACCTTTGTTTCCTTCTCAGTCCAGTCAACCTGCAACAAAAATGAGACTTTTTAGCACACTTGATCCTGAGCTCATGTTAAATCCAGAAAATTTGCCAAGGGCCAGTACTGTGGCTATGACAAAAGAGTATTCCTTCCTGCGTACCAGTGTTCCTCGGGGGCCCAAGGTGGGCAGCTTAGGGCTGCTAGCACAACCTAAGGAGAAAAAGAGTTCCAAGTCAAGCAAGATTCGGTCTCTGGCTGATTATAGAACTGAAGATTCAAGCGACTCTGGTGGCCTTGGATCCACTGCTGATGCTATTGGAGGTTCCCTGAAGCAGAGTAGAAGCAGCACTTCAGTTGTGTCTGAGGTTAGCCCATCTCCTGAAACTGATAGCCGCATAGAGAATGCCTCCCTGACTGGGGATAGCGTGTCTGAGGCTGATGGAAATGAAAGTGACAGCTCCTCACATAGCAGCTTCTCCATGCAAGGGACCTCACGTATCCTAGTGAATGTGGGCACACCAGGAGCTGCTTACATGATCGATGGCCAGGAGATTACTGCTGAGGCCCTGGGGAAATTTCCCTCGATTAAGGATGTACTTCAGGCTGCAGCAGCCCAACACCAAGATCAGAGCCAGGAAGTCAACGGGGAGGTGCGGAGCCGCAGAGACAGTATTTGCAGCAGGTATGGCAGCAGTCTAGCCTGGGCTCTTGGCCACTGCTGTGTGCCCTATGTCTTTCCTAATGCCACCCCTAATCTTCACATTAGCAGTTTACCTACATGCAGCTCTGTAAGAAGTAGAGTCTGCTTTAAACCACTTGTGTGGGATGAAAATTGCCCTCTTGGGGCTGGAGAGATGGCTCAGCAGTTAAGAATACTGACTGTTCTTGCAGAAGACCCAGGTTTGAATCCCAGCACCCACATGGCAACTAACAACTGTCCGTAACTACAGTTCCAGGGGATCCAACAGCCTCTTCTGTCCTCTGCGGGCATTGCATGA
This sequence comes from Nannospalax galili, assembly GCF_000622305.1. Lineage (NCBI taxonomy): Eukaryota > Metazoa > Chordata > Mammalia > Rodentia > Spalacidae > Nannospalax > Nannospalax galili. The sequence continues at coordinate 22,313 of NW_008355811.1, forward strand.
CATGGGTGCACTTACCTACATACAGGCACTACACACGTACACATAAAATATCTTTTTTAAAAAATAATAAAATTAAAAAAGGAAATTGCCCTATCTTCCCATGTTTATACAGACCGGTCTCTTAAGGCTGCCTAGATGCTCAGAGGTCCCTGTTTTCTAGAGCATGCTTTAGCATGTGACAGCATGCTGTGAGCAGCCATGCAACCTGACCTCCAGCTAACTCCTTCAGGCTTTTTTTCTTTTTCTTTTTCAATTTGGAGGAAAGCTGGGTGTTGGTGGTGCACACTTGTGTGTAATCTCAGCACTCAGGGGCTGCGATAGGAGGATCTTAAGATCAGTCTGGGCTACATAGGCAATTTCAGGTTAACTTGGGCTGGTAGAAGACTCTGTCTTTAAAAAAAAGAAAAGAGCAAATTAAAAAATACTGGGGGAAATCCTTGTGTGGTAGTGCACACTTTTAATCCCAGCATTTGGGCAGCAGAGACAGAGGCAGGTGGATCTCTAGGATCGAGACCAGCCTGGTTTGCATAGTGAGTTCCAGGCCAACTAAGACTACAGGGAGACCCTGTCTCAAAAAAAAAAAAAAAAATTCAGGGGAGCAGAAAAGCATGTGTAGAAATCAGTAAGAGGTAGGGTAAAGGAAGATTAACAACCGTTATGTTCTCACCTCCTGACCTTATACTTTGTCCCCCAGTGTGTCCATAGAGAGCTCTCTTGCTGAAACGCAGGATGAAATGTTGCAGATTCTTAAAGAAAAAATGAGGCTTGAAGGACAGCTGGAGGCTTTGTCATTAGAAGCCAGTCAGGTAAGGGATGTCTGATTGTTGTTTGATGATCCAAGTCTTTGAAAAGAATGTGTGGTTCTTCACTGTATATACTTTTACAGATACCCTTAAGTATAATTTGTGTCAGCACAAGCCAGATTGTCTGCTTGGTGTATTGACTCCACACAGAGTTGTACTAATTTATTTGTGACTTAGTTTCTCCCTTTGTCTCCATTGGGATTTGCCAGGAACATATGCTGAATGTTAGGTCCTGGGAGTAAAAATATTTTTAAAGATTATTGGGAGCATATCCCATGGAACTCATGTGGTGTTCAGGGGATAACTTGTGGGAGTTGGCTTTCTTCTTCTACCTTGTGGGTTCAAGAATCAAACTTAAGTTTGTCAGGCTTCACAGCAAGTATCTTTACCTACTAAGCCATCTTGCTGGCCTATGTATTGCTTCTTCTGATATTAACTTTGCTATATCTGGTTTTTATTTTGAGGGCTAGAGAAATGGTTCAGTATAAGAGCACTTGCTGCTCTACCAAAGGATCCAGGATTGGTTCCCAGCACCTACATCAGGTGGCTTACAACCACCTGAAAACTTCAGCTCCAGAGGATGCAAGGCCTTCTGATCTCTGTGGGCACCTGTACACGCATGCACATACACACATTCAGTCATATACATACACATAAATAAAATAAAATAAAATCTCTTTTTTTTTTTTTTGTCTTTTTGAGGCAGGGTCTCCCTATGGTCCCAGCTAGCCTGGAACTCACTATGTAGACCAGGCTTACCTTAAACTCATAAGAGATCTGCCTGCTTCTGCCTCTCAAGTGCTGGGATTAAAGGCATGAGCCACCATGCCCAGTAATAAAATAAATCTTTAAAAATCATTTTTCTCTCTTTTCAGATTTTGTTTATTGTTTTGTGTGCTTTTGAGGGGCGGGGGGAGACAGGATCTCATGTAGCCCAGCTGGCCTTGAATTTGATTCTGTAGCTGAGAATGACCTTGAAATCTACCTTTTAAGGACTGAGATTAGAGGTCTGAGCCAACATTTGTGGATTGTTTTGTGTGGTTTTTTTTTTTTTTTTTTTCAAAAGCAGTGAACTAGATTTTTAATCTGTCAACAGAGAGTAAGTCTATTTAGGGGAATTCAACTGTATGCTTTGTGAGGGGAAAATACACACACAGAGACCACAAGAGGCCTGACCTGAGGCTCTGGGTACAGGCCACAGGATGAGGGCAGTGGTTGAGACTGTGTGTGGTTAGATGAACTTGTTTTCCTAAAGACAAGCATAAAAGAGAGGGAGGGAGGGAGAGAGGTATCTATCTTCAAAGGTGATTTCAGAGATTTTTTTTTTTAAGGGTATTTTGGGTTGTATACAATTTTCTATACCTATCAGGTCCATTTGTGTTTCCTCTGTATATTCAGGTTTGTGATCTAGGCTAAGTGCCTTCACTCTAGCATGCACAAATCCCTGGGGTCAGTCTCTAGCACTGCAAATAAATAAAATCCTATTGAGTTTTACTGATTCAGTTCAGTTCCTTTGGGTCTTTGTTTGGCCTGTCAAACATGTTATTTTTACAACGTTAATTTTTCCTTAGTTTGTTGAGTTTTTGGTTCTACACATAGCCCTAGATAAACTTATAGTGAACAGAATGTGCTAGTTAGTAACTGTGACTTTTTTTTGTCTTTTTCATTTATTTTTCCCTTTTTTGTGGTGCTAGGGATTAAATTCGGGTGCTGGTTCATACTAAGCGAGCACTCTACCACTGAGCTCAGTCCCCCAGCCCTTATTTGTCTTCTATATAGCTCCTGGGGCCCATTTTCTCTTTCTGCTGTCCTGTGAGCATTGCTGCTGTAGTCACTCAGGGCTATTCCTGTATCTATGTATGGCTTAAGCCCTTGGAATCTCCCTTTCATAACAGCAGCATTTTCCTGCAAATGCTTTGGACCCATTTTCCTGATTGATCAGAGTCTGACTGCTTTTATTTCTTAGGGATCTCTCAACTTGTCTGGTATTTGGGTGGAGGTAGGGAATGGAGGGAGCTAACTCACATAACTGAATGACTGGATTGTCTTTATTTTATTTTATTGTTTTGTAGCCCTCGCTGGCCTGGAACTTACTACGTAGACCAGGCTGACCTTGAACTCATAGAGATCCACCTTCCTCTGCCTCCAAGTGCTGGGATTAAAGGCATGTGCCACCATCCCCAGCACTAGGTGGTCTTTGAATAGAGTGTTTCACAAAACACTTGGTTTTCTCTGTCTCACTGATTATGTTTCAACAGTCTCATTAAAACACTGGATGGGAGTGGCTTATTTTTCTGAAAGCCATTGTTTTATTTGGGGGTATTTTCAGGCGCTTCAGGAAAAGGCTGAGCTTCAGGCCCAGCTTGCTGCCCTGAGCACAAGGCTACAAGTGCAGGTGGAGCATAGCCATAGCAGCCAGCAGAAGCAGGACTCCCTCAGTTCTGAAGTGGACACCTTGAAGCAGTCTTGCTGGGATCTGGAGCGAGCCATGACTGACCTACAGAACATGCTGGAAGCTAAAAATGCCAGCTTGGCATCCTCGAACAATGATCTGCAGGTGGCAGAGGAGCAGTATCAGAGGCTGATGGCCAAAGTAGAGGACATGCAGAGAAACATCCTCAGCAAGGACAATACAGGTGAGGTCCTCAGCCCAAGTGTGACTTCTGAAGTCTGTGACTGGTATCATGTGAATGAAGCTTCAGGATCACAATAGCTTAAAATTAATAGAGTCTCTGCTAAAGTAAATAGAATTTTGGTTGAACTCCTGAGATTTTTGTACATTTTTTTATGAGGGATGTAAACTAAGATCTCAGAGATTAACTTTGGACCTTTGAAGATCAGAAGTTATTTCTTTCTGCCCCCTAAATCAATGTTATTTGGAGGAGTGGAGCTGTGATTTTTTTATTCTACATTTATTCCTGGCAATTTTAAAAGCTATCTAAAATATTTTAAAACAAGGCTGGAGAGTTGCTCAGTGGTTAAGAGTACTGGCCGCTCTTGAAGAGGACCCAGGTTCAGTTCCCAGTACCCATATGGCAACTAACAGCCATCCCTAATTCCAGTTCCAGGGTATCTCACTTCCTCTTTTGACCTTTGCTGGCATTGCATGACATGGCATACTTATATACATGCAGACAATACACATAAAAATAATAAAGTGTAAAAAATATTTTAAAGCAATGCCTGTATTATTGATTAGTGACCATCTGTTCAGTGTGTTGGTCTGTAACTCTCCAGGGCTTACCTAGAGAATTATAAGAAACTGACATATGGTCATAGAGAGGCTCTGTTTTCAGGCTTCAATTGAGCCAAACCCTGACACCCATGGACACTGCGAGGACTCCTGCCTGTACTTAGTATGTTATTTGAAGAGGAAGGAGGAAGAAAGGGTGAAAGTGAGGTGGGGAGATTGAAGACAAGGCCTTAAGACACAAAAGAACAGGCTTCTCAGGCGAGGCTCTTGTCCAGGTCTGTGAAGGGCCATGTCTGCAGCCTTTCTGTGGCTGGGATGCCCATCACATCTAATGACTTGAAGGAGAGTGATAAGCAGCTATTTCAGAACCTCAGTTCCAACACTAGAGCAGAGAAAAATCCTTCTGCATAAAAAAGTTCTTTTAATTGCTATAAAATTTTGTCTTTGAGCGTTTTATGATGCCAAGTCTCTTAGGGAAAAAATTCCAAAAATTTATAAACATGCTAATTTTGTTCCTTTGGGGGTTGCATGACCTCACTGAACCAGTGCTCCTTGGGGAGCAGAATGGACTTCATATGAGCTCCTGAATGTGTCTACTACAAAGGCTCCTGCACTGAGCTGTAGCCTACCAGCCATGTGTGATTTGGGTGTGGGACACTGTTGCCATTCTGAGTTCTCACTACTCTGGACTTGAACCTCTATGGATAAGGGATCACGAACTCAATTAAAACAGTCTTGGGACTGGACAGATGGCTCAGCAGTTAAGAGTGTTGGCTACTCTTGAAGAACACCCTGGTTCAATTCCCAGCACCCACATGGCAGCCAACCACCACCTCTAACTCCAGTTCTAGGGGATCCAACATCCTCTTTTCACCTCCTCGGGCATTGTAAGACATGGGTGCACTTACACACATGCCGGCAATATACTCATACACATAAAAAGTGTTTTAAAAATCTTAGTGCCCACCCCCCTTTGTCTTTTTATGACAGGGTCTCATGTAGCTCAGGCTAGCCTTGGACTTGCTATGTAGCTGAGGATGACCTTGAACTCTTGATCTCCTGATTCCCCTCTCCAGAGTGCAGACAATAGGCTTGTGCCGCAATATCTGGTCATCTTTATTTTTTTTTCTTTTCAATCTGAAATACATGACCCATGTTTGGTGGCACATAGCTGTAGCCCCAGCTACTTTGATGATTAAGACAAAAGAATCAAAAGCTCATGGCCAGTTGGACAATTTAGCAAGTCTATGCCACATAGAGACTTTAAAAATAGGGGCCTGGATGGGGGCTGGAAATATCTTTAGGAGATAAATTGTTTCCTAAATTAATGGTATAATTAAAAAATTTTAATATCTGATATTATTTGTACTTTGATTTATCTGTTGTCAGTAATTTCTTTTTTAAAAAATGTTATTTTTATTTTATGTATATGAGTGTATTGCCTGCATGTATGTGAATTGCACCCTTGTGCAGTGCCGCGGAGGTCAGAAGAGGGCTTCGGATTCCCCTGGAACTGGAGTCAAGTACGGTTCATAGCCACCATGTGGGTGCTGAGAATTGAACCTGGGTCCACTGCGAGAGCAGTCAGTGCTCTTAACTGCTGAGCCATCTCTCCAGCCCCAGTTGTCAGTAATTTCTTATCTCCCCTCCTCACTCTTCCTGTCCTGCTCATGCTAAGAGCTTACCCTATGGCAAACCAGTGCTAGTGAAGAATCATCTATATAAGACCCTTGTTGTTTCTTTATGGCATATTGCTATCACTGGGAGTTTAGAAATGAGAACCACAGTGGCATGGCAGGTTCATGTACACACAGTTGGCTTTCAGCCTGTGCATATTCTGTAACTAGATTTTCTTCCCATCTTAATTTTATTTGTAATCCCAAAACTCTACTCATAGTACTTATATGGTTGTTCACGGACATGGTCATATTGGCAAAATTGGAGGACTGGATATCAAGTGTGTGCTTCCAGCATCATGATACAAGGTGATACTCTGATTTCTTGTTTGCCCTCAAGTCTTATGCTTAGCTCAAACTGCTAACAAGTGTCCATTTTGTGGTCTGTTTGGTGCTACACTTCCAGTTGTGTGCTTTTTTGGGGAAGGGGTGATTTTGCTGTTTAAAATGGTTCCAAACACCAATATTGTGTGTGAGGAGGCTGTGAACTTGTGTGAAGAAGACACTTTTGTTAGAGAAACTTTGCTAAGACGTAGTTGACTTACAAAGCTGCTGGCAGCGAGCTCAATAGTCATTGATAATAACTTAAGATAATATATGAATAATTAGTAACTAATAGATAATTTACTAGATATTAAATAAGGCGTGTTTAAACAGAATCACAAGTAAATAAATGGATATGTTTTTTCATCAGTTAATAGGACTGTTGTATCTAGGGACTCACAGGAACCCCATATCCGTCTAGGAACAGTTCTGTGTCTGCCACTGCTGCATTTGTGGTGACGTTATAGAACATGGCCACTGTGAACAGCCCATATCAGCTATTCTACTTCTCTCTGCAGAATCCAACTTTAGGCCCTGTGTCCACTCAGAGCAGTGGCTTTCCTGGCTGGTTAGTTTGAGCTGGCTATGCTTGTTTACTTTCAGTGCATGACCTGCGGCAGCAGATGGCAGCCCTACAGAGCCAGCTTCAGCAAGTGCAGCTGGAGCGTACAACATTGACCAGCAAGCTACAAGCATCACAGGCTGAAATCACATCTCTGCAACATGCTCGGCAGTGGTACCAGCAGCAGCTTGCCTTGGCCCAGGAGGCCCGGGTCAGGCTACAAGGCGAGGTGGCCCACATCCAGGTATAGTACAGGAACTCCCTTTCAGGGATATGGCAAATGCTTTTCCCTGAATTACAAAGGTGTTCTAAACTGGTACATACCTCTAATGTATGTACTACATACCAGAGGTATGTAGTGGTACATACCTCTAATCCCAGTACTCTAGAGGCTAAGACAGGAAGATCAAAAGTTTAAAGCTAGGCAAATGAGGAAAACTTATTTCTGGCTTTATTTTTCATGGATATGTTTTTGTTAAGCATCTGCTGATTACATGGGAGCCAACACCCATCCTATTGAATGACTTCCCACTCCTTCCTCCTTGACTTTGTTGACATAGGAACCTTCCAGTTTTTTACTTGAGTCTTACTCTAAAATGCCCCACTCTGGACTGGCCCATGCTCCTTATGCTAGTGTAGTTCTTTCTCCAAAGAGTAACTCTTCATTTGACCTCAAGCCCACATGTACTGTGCCTTAGCATCCTACCCCCGTCCCTCTGCCTCAGCAGCTCCCGCCTCCCTGATTTGAATCTCTTTCTTGTGATATTCTTGAGTGACAAAGTGTGGCAGGTGGTCCTTCCTAGTTGGAGTTTCATCTTCCTCTGGCTGCTTAGCCCCAGCTGCCCATGTGAACTGTTGCTTCCAACTCCTGTAGGGGACATTGTCTCTGAATTTGTATGTGTTGATCTGTGTATCCTTTGGAAATATTAACACTGGTGTATGTGAGTACTTAAGTATGAAGCCTGTCTGGCCCCTTTACTTAGGCAGCATTCTTTGGAAACCAAGTTGCTTGAATACATTTTACTCTGAAGGTCAGGGCCTGGCTGACTAGACTGGTGGAAAGTGCCAAAGAGCACTTTTAGTTAGCCTTTAAATTTTTTTTTTTTTTGCCTAGTTGGGCATGGTGATACACACCTTTAATCCCAGTACTCAGGAGGCAGAGGTAGGTGGACCTCTGTGAGATTGAGGCCAGCCTGGTTTACATAGCAAGTTCCAGGCCAACCTGGGCTATAAGGGAGACCCTGTCTCAAAAATTAAAATAAAAATGTAGCTATCAGCTTTTATTTTTCCAGATAAAATAGTATAGATTTAGTGAGGCTTTCTTTTTCAAGTAGAGAATGTACAATAGCACTCCATCAAATGTCCCTTTTCTTTTTGATCTAGAGTTTGCACATACACAAGAAAGAAGTTTTCTTAAATTTAAATTATGCGTTTTTAAGCCACAGATCCATATAGAAAACTGGATCTCTTTCTTGTGATATTCTTTATATAGAAAAGCTTTTGTTGTACTTACAGTGTACTTAGACATAAATTGCTATGCTAATTAATATATTCAGGCTTCTGTATATTCTATGAGGCATATAATACTCAAAGAAGTTGGAGTTTTGTATAAGTTTGGGAAATGATTTGGAAGATAGAAGTAGGGGCTGGAGAGATGGCTCAGCAGTTAAGAAGACTGTTCTTGCAGAAGACTTGGGTTCGAATCCCAGCACTCACATGGCAGCTAACAGCTGTCTGTAACTCCAGTTCCAGGGGATCCAACAGCCTCTTCTGTCCTCTGTGGGCATTGCACAACATGGGTGCACTTACCTACACTCATACACATAAAATAAAACAGTAAATAAAATATTTTTTAAAAAAAGTAGAAGAGGAATCAATGGTAGTTTGAGAATCTTGCTTCCTTCAAAATTTTTTGGCACATAGGTTGAGTGTTCTGTAACTAGAGTTCTTCATGCTCCTTCTGTCTCTGTCTACCTCTTTCTGTTCATATGAGCACTCAACAGGCTAGAAGATGCAGAACAGCTACAGCCTGTCTCTTTTTGTTTTAAACCATAAGCCCAGCAAGTGCTATACTTCCTCCTTTGCTCTGTGCAGCTCCTCTTTAGATCTGAGCCCCACCATTCTGCCCCACCTTGCATCCTGCCAGTCTAGGAAGGTCTACTGGGGTTGGACACAAGGTAGGGAAGGTCTTGTCACAGGCCTTTTGCTTAAGTGTCTTCATATTTTGTGTTTCTTTGCTGTTCCTCATCCCTTGGGGGCTGTGGGACTGGATTCCTTTTCTTAAGGACATTGTCAGTCAGATTAGGCCCTGAGTATCTGTGGAGCCTGTGGGGATCCAGTGGGACTTTGTTAATTCAGAGGTGTACGTTGGATGGGAACTCAAGTGTAGGTCATGTCCAAACCACACATTCTCAGTTGTGAAGCCCTGACTTTTAGATAGCCAGCTCCCAGATCCCTTAGGCATACAGAACTCTATCACTTGACCCAAGTTAGAGATGGGATGACCCATGGTTGGCAGAGGGTTTGTGTAGATGACTGCTGGGATTGGAGATGAAGAAGACAGGGCTTTCCCTGCCTTGTGGGACATTATGATGGTCAGCCAGTAGCAGTAGCCATTGCTGGTAGAGGACCCACACACACACCCCAGTGACTAGGTATAGGCTGGTCTGTCCTTGATGCCTAATGTTAAGCTGCTTTTAACTTGTGGGTCTTTCTTTGAAGGTTGGACAGATGACCCAAGCAGGCCTGCTGGAGCACCTGAAGCTTGAGAATGTGTCCCTATCCCACCAGCTGTCAGAAACTCAGCACAGATCCATCAAGGAAAAAGAGCGCATAGCTGTTCAACTTCAGAGCATTGAGGTGAGTGCTGCAGTGATAGTAATTGTTTTTAATCTAACTTTGTGTCTTGATGGCAAATGTAAGACGTATACATACATACTTATAATACATATAAGTAAACATAAGTGTATCTTATAGATATGTGTGTATACATATATACATATACACATACACACACACATATATATTACATATGTATAATATTACTCAAAAGAGTGTTTCAGAAATATTTTTTTGAGGCTGGGGAGATGACTTAGTGGAATAAAAATGCTTGAAGTGCAAGCATAAGGGCCTAAGCTCAAATCCTCAGCACCCACATAAAAAGCTGGGCGAGCCGGGCATGGTGGCGCATGCCTTTAATCCCAGCACTTGGGAGGCAGAGGCAGGCGGATCTTTGTGAGTTCGCGGCCAGCCTGGTCTACATAGTGAGTTCCAGGACAGCTGGGGCTACAGGGAGACCCTGTCTCAAAAAAAAGACCAAAAAAAAAAGCTGGGTGTGACTACGTTGCCTATAACTGCAGCATTGCAGGGGCAGAGACAGGAGCCTGTGAGATCACTGGCCAGTCATAGTAGCCAAAATGGCAAGCTTCCAGGTTAGTGAGAGACCTTGTTTCAAGGCAACAAGGTGGAGAACAATAAGGTAGTGTCTTCCTCTAGCCTCTGTCCGCACATGCATGAGTTCATACATCCACACACACACCACAAACTCATATAACTATATATACACACATGCCCAACATCCCCCCCCCCACACACACAAAAGCGTGCTTTTGAATAATGTGCAGTGATATTGTTCATCATTTGGGGATTCTACCCCTTGTCTGACCTGAGTGTCCTTGGTACCTTCAAGCTCTTCTCTAAGCCCAGTAAGTTGTTGCCAGCTGAGGACAGAGCTAACCACAGAGTGGATGGGGAGAGAGACAGTTAAGTATATTTGTAGGTTAGACAGCATTTCTAAGTCCAGTGATAATAAAGATTTTGCTTGTCTGCAAGCACTCAGCCTGTACTCAGTCAGTTCCTCCTAAAGTGTCTTCCTGAAGGCATTTTCATTATTGCCAGCTTCCTCTACACATCATCTCTAGATGATGAGAAATGCAGTGCCTTTGGCTTGAACGTGAATCCTGTTCTCTGTGACACCCTAGATGATTTTGGTTTGGTTTGGTTTGGTTTGGTTTGGTTTTTTGAGACAGGGTCTCACAATGTAGCCATGGCTATCCTGGAATTCACTATATAGACCAGGCTGGTTTCAAACTCAACAGAGATCTGCCTGCCTATACCTCCTAAGTGCTGGGATTAAAGGTGTTTGCCACCCTACCCAACCCAACTCCTAGGTAATTTCTTAACCTGAGTATAGGTTTTGCTTCTCTCTCTTTTCTCTTCAAGACAGGGTCTTTTGTAGCCCAGGCTGGCTTCAGACTTTCTATATAGCCTAGGATAACTTTAAGCTCCTATCCTCCTACTTCTGCCTCCTTAGTACTATGATTACAGACATGTCCCATCACATTTAGTTTCATGTAGTGTGGGGATAAAACTCAGGGCTTCATATATGTTAGGCAGTGAGTCTACCATCTGAGCTATATCTCAAGCTCCTTTTTTTCTTATTGTTGGAGAGGAACCCAGGGCCTTGTACATGCTACTCAAGTGCTTTCTACCAATGAGCCATATCTCTAGCCCTAATTTTCTTTTTTTACAAAATAGAAACATTTGCTTAGTATCCTTGTTACCAAAAAAGCAAAGAAGAGAAAAACCATGTAAAATATCTAGTTAGGGGCCAGTGAAATGGTTCATTGGGTAAAGGTGCTTTCTGCCAATCTTGTTGACCTGAATTCAGTTCTTGGAACCTAGATGGTAAAAGGAGAAAACCAACTTCTGTGTGTTGTCTTCTGACCTCCACATGGACACCATGGCATGTGTACACACATATACATACACAATATAAATAAATATAAAAAATATTTTAAAAATTTAGTGTGTAAAGCTGGGCATGGGAGGCAGAGGCAGGTGGATCTCTGTGAGTTCTAGGCCAGCCTGGTCTACATAGCAGGTTCTAGGCCAGCTCGGGCTACAGGGAGACCCTGTCTCAAAAAGACCAAAAAAAAAATATTTAGTGTGCAAAGTGATTATTGTGAGTTGAATGATTTCCTAGGCCTTTTTTGATCCTAACCTTTCATAGATACACAGGAAATCAGCTTTCCTAAGCCTTTTCTGCTTTGTCTTCCTGACTGTACCTGCCCTTTTTTCCATATGGAACATAGGACAGCCATTGGCTCATAGATGATGGAAGAGAAGCATGTTGAGAACCAAAATGATTAAGAGCTCAGTAAAGAACTGAAAATACTTTGGATTTATAAACTAATTTATTTTTTGAAAGAAATGTATCAAAGTTGGGAGCTGGGAGTGGTAGTATATAGAGTATATACCTATAATTCCAGCACTTAGAAGGTAGAAACAGTAGAAACAGCATTCTAAGTTTGCAAGTTCAAGACCAGCTTGGTCTACTTAGTGACTTTATATATATATATTTTAAAAGCCCTTTAATCCCAGCATTTGGGAGGTAGGCGGAGATATATCTCTCTGAGTTTGAAGCCAGCCTAATCTACATAGTGAGTTTGAGGCTAGCTGGGACTACATAGTGAGACCTTGTCTCAAAAAGAGGGTGGGGGGAGCAGTAAGATGGCTCAGTGGGTAAAATACTTGCCAAGCCTAACAATTTGAATTCAATATCCATGACCTACATAGTAGAAGGAGAGAACCAACTCTCGAAAGTTGTCCTCTAAGCCCCACATGTACATGCATACCACAAATAAATGTCATTAAAGCCTGTATCTTTTTTTTTTTTTTTTTTTTTTTTTTTTGTCTTTTTGAGACAGGGTCTCCCTGTAGCCCTAGCTGTCCTAGAACTCACTATGTAGACCAGGCTGGCCTTGAACTTACAGAGATCTGCCTGCCTCTGCCTCCATGCCCGGCTAAAGCCTATATCTTTTTAAAAGTACCAAGATGTCAGGTCTTATCTGTATAATCAAATTCTTAAGAAATGCCATAGTTGGCCCCATGGTCCCTATTGGCTTACTTTTACTAATGTGAAGTAGAAGTCTTGTCAAAGAGACTATTAGATATTCAACACTTCAAAAGGAGAGATGTGCTCCTGATCTATCCTTCCATGACAAATGGCCAGGAAGGAGGCTCATTTAGTACATGATCCTTTTTTTTTTTTTTTTGGTTTTTTTGAGACAGGGTCTCCCTGTAGTCCCAACTGACTTGAACTCACTATGTAGACCAGGCTGGCCTTGAACTTACAAGGATCCGCTTGCCTCTGCCTCCCGAGTGCTGGGATTAAAGGTGTGCGCCACCACGCCCGGCAGTACGTGATCCTTTAAAAAAAAAAAAAAAAATTGACAGACTGAGATGGAGACCTCATGTAGCCCATGCTGGCCTTAAACTCACTATGTAGCAAGGAAGACCTTGAACTTCTTCTGATCCTCCTGCCTCCACCTCCTAAGTACTAAGATTACAAGTATGTACCACCACATTGAGTTTTATGCAGTGCTCGCAATCAGTCCCAGGGCTTCATGTATGTTAGACAAGTGCTTTTTCTGCTTGAACTATATCACCAGCTCAACTTGATTATTTTTCTTTTGTCCACCTGGTCTTAAACTTATAGTCTGAAATGATCCTCCTTCCATCTCAGACTCTTAAGTTGCCAGGAGGGTTGTTTGCCTGGTTGTCTTTTGGGACAGGTCTGGATCAGCTAGGATAAGAGTCCTGAGTAGCCTGGCCTCTATTGTGGTAAGTAGACAGGTACCATAAATGTACTCTAAGTCCCTCAGTTTGTAGTTCATAGACAGAATGGAGCTGTGAACAAGGGACTTCTTGCAGAGCAGTGGGTTTCCCTATAAAGTGTGAGACTTTCAGTCTATTGTTGGTAATCAAATTTTCCTGCTTTTTAAAAAAAAGACTGTTTCTGGCCAGGTGTGGTGGTAATATACCACCTTTAATTCTAGCACTTGGGGAGGCAGAGACAGGCATGGATCTCTGAGTTCTAGGCCATCCTGGTCTACATAGCAAGTTCCAGACCAGCTGGGGCTACAGGGAGACCCTGTCTCAAAAAGACCAAAAAACAAACAAAACAAAACAAAAAAACATTGTTTCTGGAGCTGGAGAGATGACTCAGCAGTTAAGAGTATGTACCACTCTTAGAGATGACCTAGGTTTGGTTTCCAGCACCTACATTTCAGCTTCCAGCCATTAGTTAACTCTAATTCAAGGGGGAATCTGACACCCTTTTCTGGCCTCTGCAGGAACCAGGCACATGTGGCACACATACATACATTTAGGCCAAACACTCATACACATAAAATATATATATATATATATTTTTGGTCTTTTTGAAGCAGGGTCTCCCTGTAGCCCCAGCTATCCTGAACTCACTATGTAGACCAGGCTGGCCTTGAACTCACAGAGATCACCTGCCTCTGCCTCCCAAGTGCTGGGACTACAAGCGTGCACCACCATGCCTGGCTAAAATAAATAAATTTTTAAAAGAAAATGTTTCCTGGGTCCAGGCTGACATGTTGGATCAGGAGGCAGCCTTTGTCCAGATTCGGGAGGCAAAGACAATGGTGGAGGAGGACCTCCAGAGGAGGCTAGAAGAGTTCGAAGGTGAACGGGAGCAGCTACAGAAGGTGGCAGATGCGGCAGCATCCCTAGAGCAACAGTTGGAACAGGCAAGTAGCTCCTGCCACTCTGGACCCCAGGCTCACAGAAGCCTCTGTGGACATGGGCCTACCCTGGTATGCATGTCCCAGGACCATCTACATGTAGCCTGTGTTATGATGTCTTGTATCAGGCTATGTCAGTGGTACAGGTTTGTTTTGGGTTGTTTATTGAATATATTTGAAGGGTTGCTATCAGACTACTCTGTTAACAGCCTGATCATGGGTTTGCTTCTGTTCATGTTCTTCTACTAAAAATTTGCATAAAAATGACCCTTAAAGGAGTCCCTCAAAATTATTTAAATCTTGTATAAATTCTTGAAGCAGGGTAGAGGACATGTTAAGTTTATCACCTATTTCCAGGTGAAGTTGACACTGCAGCAACGAGACCAGCAGCTTGCAGCACTGCAGCAGGAGCACCTAGACGTGATGAAGCAGCTCACCTTGACACAGGAGGCTCTACAGGCCAAGGGACAGTCCCTTGATGATCTGCACACACACTATGATGAGTTGCAAGCAAGGCTGGAGGAGCTGCAGGGGGAAGCTACCTCCAAGGAGGACACAATTCGCTTCCTGCAAAATGAGAAGATTGTCTTGGAGGTGGCGCTGCAGGTGGCCAGAACTGACAAGGAAGAACTCGACAAAGGAGTGAGACATCTGGAGGAAGATACCGAGGAGACATCAGGACTTTTGGAGCAACTGAGACAAGAATTGGCAGTCAAGTCCAGCCAGGTAGCACAGTTATTTTATGAAAGTCCACAAATTAATTCTTCTCTGGGATACATTCTGTTGTGAATGTGAGTGACCATTGGGGGAGTGTTTTAGAACAGGGAGCTTAATGGGTTATGTTGTGCTCCTTTGCTGCATTAACCACTGGGTATGGAGGAACCAGAACTGGGAAACTGAGTTTTGTTTGGGGGGTTTTTTAATGTATTTGCCAAAAACACCAGTTTTTGCTGCTGACAATGTGGTTCTCAGTTTGAGGAGAAGATGCAGTAAACTTGGCTTTGCTGTTCTGCCTACGTGGAGCAGGCTAGTCATGGTGTAAAATGGTGTGCAGAGTAGGGCAGATAGCTCATACTAGGCCCCACCTGTTTTCATACAGGGTCACGGTATGTAAGAGTACAGTCTATAGGCTGGCCCTATATGGGCAATGCCAGTGTCTTAACAACTGAATGCTGCCAGATATCGACAGATCAGTAAAAAATAGAGTATAAAGAAGGATGTTGGGCCAGGCTTGGTGGCACATGCCTTTAATTCCAGCGCTCAGAAGGCAGAGGCAGGAGGATCTCTGAGTTTGAGGCCAGCCTGGTGTACATAGTGAGTTCTAGGCCATCTGGGACTATAAGAGAGACCCTGTCTCAAAAAGATTTAAAAAAACAAAAGACTGTTCAGGAAGTGGAAGTAACATTGAAATGATTCTACCTGAAAATACTGCTGTGTAAGGACCAAGGACTAGGGATCACTGTTTCTCTTAGAGATAATAATTTAGGGCGATTGTCAGAGTTCTCTGACTATTAGTTTGCTGAGAGGGACCTCAGCTGACACTGGACAGTATTTATCATGCTGAGATTTTACTGTGTTACCAAAGCTACTTTTCAGTGCCCTTGGATTATGATGATTTGCTTAAAGAAAGGTGAGCCAGCAAAGCAGACTAATTGGGAAACAGCTGCCCCTCAACCACTGGCCTGCCCAAGTGCTTGCTGCCCTGTCTGTCTGGTTAGAATGTGCATGTGTAGGCGCCTAGGGGTCTCAGACAGTGCTGTCCAAACAGGGTTTCAGGATTTACTGATCTCTACTCCCTTTGCCTTCATTCCTCTGTAGAATTGTGACTAGACCAGATGTAGATGACAGAGGGTAACAGGAGGAAATGGAAGACATGTCTAAAACAACATTCTCAGGATTCCTGAAGGACAATCTGAGAATAACCTCCAGATTGTAGGGAAAACTGGCTTGCTGTGCTCAAGTGGATTTGTGTGGAGTATGTTTTGTTTTGGGGTTTTTTTGTGTTATGTATGTGTCTTTTTGAAGCAGGGTCTCCCTGTAGCCCCAGCTGTCCTGGAACTCAGTATGTAGACCAGGCTGGCCTTGAACTCACAGAGATCTGCTGGCCTCTGCCTCCCAGGTGCTGGGGCTACCAGGCGTGTGCCACCACACCCAGCTTGTTTTGGTTTTTTGGAAACAGCGTTTCCCTGTAGCCCCAGTGGGCCTGGAACGCTCTGGACGAAGCTGGCTTGATGTCATAGAGATCCGCTTGCCTCTGCTTCCTGAGTGTTAGGATTAAAAAATTCTGCCACCATACCCAGCTGTGGAGCATATTTTGATTTTGGAGGAGAAATCATTTCTAATAGAAAACCTTGGCCCTCAGCAAGCTTTTGCCATCTCTGAGGCAGTGTCCCTAAGCAGGTTCTCTGACTGCTTTACATCTAAGATAATGATCCCAGGCAATCCTCTTAATGGTGCCAGGTGAGCGTGGTTTCACTGCCACTTCAGACTGTGTCATGTAACATGCCTGGGTGTCTCTATCATGTGCCATGGACCTGTGCCCTCCATACGGAGTACATCAGAGCCCTGACAGTGTGTCATGGGACTTCTCCCAAAGCATTTTTTATTGGATTGGGGCGTGACTTAGTGATAGAACATTTCCCTAGCATGCTCCAGGGTTAGGAATCAACATACAGAAAAGAAACAAGCTTTTTGCTCTATTAGAGTAGCACTTCATATATATGTTCTTCAGTCCTTGGGTGCTCTCTGTGTGCAGATCTGATTCCATCTAGGGCCTGAGACAGCAGTTCTCACAAGCTCCCAGATAGTAAAGACAGTACCTCTAGTACACTTGAGGTGGCAAGGATGTGGGGTTTTCTAAGTTGAGGTTCGTTCTTTCCTTTATGTAGTATCTGTGGCTACTTTCCTGTTTTAAGAACAGAGCTGACAAGCTGCAACAGACATGTGGCCCACAAAGCTGAAGGTGTTTCTTTGACTATTCCAGGAAGGACTTATAGCTACCTACTCTAGAACACTCTTTTCCTTGTCCTTTCTCTCACTCCTCTGCCCCTTGCCATGTCTTTATGCTTTTAAGTGGCAAGGAGGGAGGATGCTGGGTATGTACCATGCCTGAATAGCCCTTGGGACATCAGCCTATACCAGATTGCAAACCCTTTTCCATGCACTTGCTGGGGCTGGCTCTTAGGAAATGCCACTGGCTGGGCACAGGCCTGGAGCTCTCATGCCTTCTTTGTGCAAACCTCTCTTGTAGGTGGAACACCTACAGCAGGAGACAGCCTCCCTGAAAAAGCAGATGCAGAAGGTAAAGGAGCAGTTTCTTCAGCAAAAGGTAAGACATGGGAAACAAGTATCAAGCGTATCTCTGAGTAATCCGTTTGATTAAGTAAAACAAAATCTGTCAGAAAGAAAGAAGCATTCATGGTCTTCCTTAACCTTTTTAAGAGCAGTGTACTCATTCTACAATGTCCTCCATTCTTCATCACAGTCTGTAAGGTCAGCATGCCCTTAACTCTGGTGAGAGATTGGATCTCTGATCCCCCCAAGGCATGTAGCATCTGCCATTGTGGTACCTGTCATGACCCTTTTGGTATCATTCCTGAGAGCTGTGTGTGTTGTGCATTGTTGTCAGTATGT
The DNA here is from genome assembly GCF_000622305.1 of Nannospalax galili. Taxonomy (NCBI): domain Eukaryota; kingdom Metazoa; phylum Chordata; class Mammalia; order Rodentia; family Spalacidae; genus Nannospalax; species Nannospalax galili. Next base: position 40,060 of record NW_008355811.1, read on the forward strand.
AAGTTGTGTTTGCTGTATAAAAGTTCTGAAAAGCTGGGTTGGAGAGATGGCTCAGCGGTTAAGCTGGTTAAACTGATTGTTCTTGAAGAAGACCCGGGTTTGAATCCCAGCACCCACATGGCAGCTAACAACTGTCCGTAACTCCAGTTCCAGGGGATCCAACAACCTCTTCTGTCCTCCGCAGGCATTGCATGACACGGGTACATTTACCTACATGCAGGCAATATACTCATACACATAAAAATAATAAATAAAATATATTAAAAGTTCTGAAAAGCTTTCACCATGGTACAACATTAAAACAAATTCAGTTGTGCCTAATAGGCCATTACCTATCAGAAGCCAAACACTCCAAACAAAGGAAGACCTTGTGAGATTACTTGGAAGAGATAGGGAGTCCCAGGAGGCTAATGGGATGCTTCATGCGATGTCCAGATTGGTTGGAGCATAGTTTATAGTCACATTGTGTGACAGACATCCAGACATTTTATCACGATTGGTGTTTCTCAATGGGTAGCATTAGATTTGAAGAAATGTGTCTTTTTAGTGCAAAAAAGTTATGCCCTAGGGCTGGAGATGTAGCTCAGTTGGTAGAGTACTCACCTGGCATTTTTGAAGCTCTGTGTTCCATCCCTAGTACTGTGGGGGAAAGAAGTTAATGCCTTAAATTGATGATAAACATTTTTATTTTAGCCATTTTATTCCCTGGGTAAGACCCTACTGGGGCACTGGCCTATAACTTGTGCCTTGTCCTACAGGTAATGGTAGAGGCCTACCGGCGAGATGCCACTTCCAAAGACCAACTCATTAGCGAGCTGAAAGCCACAAAGAAGCGGCTGGACTCAGAGATGAAGGAACTGAGACAGGAACTAATCAAGCTGGTTGGAGAGAAGAAGATTGTGGAAGTGGAGCAATCACGCTTGCAGAAGGAGGTGTCCCTGGTTCACCAGCAGATGGTGGATCTTGAGGGTCATCTTCAGTCAGTGCAGAAAGAACGAGATGAAATGGAGACTCATCTACAGGTCTGTGGAATGCATTAGATAGATTCTGTTGAGTTATCAGCCAGATGTGCTAGGGACTTAACTGTGTATAAGGTGGGACAGGGAGCACTGGCCACAGTCTGGAGATTATGGCCTTCCTGAAGCTAATGCCCAGGTAAGTCTAGGCTGTGATGACACGTGAAAGGACAAAGAGGGCTGAGCACCTGATAATACCCTGTGACAGGCTCTTTGCAGCCAGTGTTTGAGCTGAGGACTCCGTGAGGTTGGCACCAAGCAGAAAGGGGAGAATGCTCTGCAGAGACCCTGACTTCAGGCAGTGTACAGGGGCTAAGGGGGTTCCATAGCCAGCTGTTTAATGAGTGCAGTGGGAGCTGGTGCCAGGAGGGAGGCGGTAGCTGGTTGTTGAACAGACAAGATGAGGTTAGAGATGACTTGAATGTAGAAGTAGAGCTCTCAGTCTAGATAACCAGCTAGGTATCCCAGATGAGGAACACTTCCTGAGATGAGAAATTTGAGAAGTGGTAGGTAGGATGCTAGACCCAAGGCTCCATTTTGCACCCTCAGGAGGACCAGACCAAGATCCTGATAGACAGGTAGCACACCTATAAGGGTAGTGTGTCCAAGTGTTCACCCAGCAACACCTTGCTTGTTCCTTTTATGAGGCATCACAGCCTAGACTTTCTTTAACTTGTCTTCCCTGCCAGGACATTAGCTTCAGGAAGGCCTTTGATGCTCTGGACACAGTGGCCAGAAATGCTTTTGACCTCATGAAGTGTTCATCAGATGCTGATGTCTGCAGTGAGTAGCTCTGTACTTACCACACATTCTTTCTTTTAAAGTCTTTGCAGTTTGACAAAGAGCAGATGGTTGCTCTTACCGAAGCGAATGAGACACTAAAGAAACAAATAGAAGAGCTGCAGCAAGAGGCCAAGAAGTAAGTCTGTGAGCAGCACACACTTACCTGAGCTGTGCTGAGGATAGGGAAGAGCCTGGGCAATCTTCATGTGGCTGCATTCCCCATATAACCTTATTGAAAAGGAGCTTGGGCCCATTAAAAGCTAGCCTGGAGCAATTTCTAAATTTAAAGTTCCATCATGATTTGGCAGCTGTTTTTCCTACATATTTATCCAAATGTATAAGTTGATTTGCTGAAGAATTGTTTAACAGAAACTTCCCTCACCCAGTGCTGGGGATCAGTCCCAGGACTTTGAGCATGCTAAGCAGGTACTGCTCTACCACTGATCTACATCTCTAGTCCTAAACTCGCCTGTTTTTATTTTGACTTTTTGTACCACACACTGGTGGCAATATCCTCCAATTCCTGATCCCTCACTAGGACTGACACTTTGGCATTTATCTACCATATTCTTTTATGGCCCTCACAGCCCATGCCAGTATATACATGTGTTAGCACATAATGCTAACAGCCTTTAAGGCCACTTATTTATTTATTTATTTATTTATTTATTTATTTATTTATTTATTTATTTATTTATTTATTTTGGGGGTTGTTTTGTAAGACAAGATCTTGCTTTATAGCCCAAGTTGGCCTGAAACTTGTGATTACCCTGTCTCAGTCTCCCAAGTGCAGAGATTACGGGTGTGGGCAGTGACTCCTAACTCTTTGGGACCTCTTCACTCCATAGTACATCCTGTGCTGCCTGACTTTTGTCAGCTGGTAATAATACCCTCACAAATCTCATCACCAAATTTGTTGCTAACCTTTAGGAAGAATGATACAGGTATTCAGTTTGACTGGCTTGTGCTTTTTTTTTTTTTTTTTTTTTTCCCTCACAAGATTGCTTTGTTCTGTTGAGGGCTCACTCTTTAGCCTAGACTATCCTAAAACTTGTTATGTAGCCCAGGAGAATCCTTCTGCCCCAGCCTTTTGGGTGCTGGGATTACAGGTGTATACCACCACACCCAGCACAAGGTCATTTTTAAATTATTCTAAGAGGGCAGGTCTGATTGTGGTAGATGTGGTCAGTGAAATCACAATGTTTTTCTTGTCCTTCTGGCCCTGTAGGGATTCTTGATGCAGACATTTCTTCCCCTTTCGTAGCCAAATTAGAGCAAGTATACACTTACCCATGTCATCCTGAGGGACCACCAGGTTCTGGGAAGAGACAGGATGGGGTTGAGCTAAGGTGGCTTCTAGCGCCAGAGGTCCAAACTGCCCAGTTCTGGAGAGTAAACTGACTTCTGCACTTGGGATCACAGGCTGGGGAGCTGGTTGGTTGAACTGGGTTCTCAGCTGCCTGTGTTGTCTCTCACCTCCCAGGGCTATCACAGAACAAAAGCAGAAGATGAAGCGGCTGGGCTCAGATCTGACCAGTGCCCAGAAGGAGATGAAGACTAAGCACAAGGCCTATGAAAATGCTGTGAGCATCCTCAGCCGCCGCCTGCAGGAGGCCTTGGCTGCCAAAGAGGCTGCAGATGCAGAGCTGAACCAGCTAAGAGCTCAGAGCACTGGTGGCAGCAGTGACCCTGTTCTTCATGTAGGTAAACACATTTCCCCCTGTCCTTATGACTCCTTTGAGTGTGCCAAAAGGCCATTCTATCAACATTTTCTTGCTCTAAAATCCTTATAAGTCACTGAGCTGCACTGTCACCCCCCCCCCCGTTTATTTTTAATTTTTTTAAAACATTTTGAGACAGTCTGACCAAGTTACCTTCAGGCTGACCTTGAAATTGCAGTCCTCCTGCCTCAGCTTACTAAGTAGCTGAGATTTTAAATATGCAAGTATGCAGCATCACATCTTAACATAGACAACATTTCTTTTTTTTAATATTTGTCTTATTTATATAAGTGTTTGCCTGCATGTATGTAAATGCACCCATGTTGTGCAAAGCTCATGGAGCCCAAAAGAGGGCGGTGGAACTGGACAGCTGCCATGTGGTTGCTAGGCACTGAAACTGGGTCCTCTGCAAAAGCAACCAGTGCTCTTAACCACTGAGCCATTTGTCAAGCCTCTAGACAACAAGTCTTTAGCAAACTGTTTGGTCTATCACTAGACCTTTAGTGACTTACATATAATATTGTATGTGTCCTGGGAGAAGCTTCCTTGACCTATAGAAATCTGACTGCTGGCTGAGAAGCTGTGGCAGGACCTGCTTCTGCCCACCAGTCTTCTCTGTGTAGTTTTAGGTCCCACAGGTGGAGGTGTGCACAGAGACAGCGTAGTGAGATATGCAGTAAGAGTGGAGGGGATAGGAAGCAGTGTTTCTTAGAGTGGAAAAACTTTGCAGAAGGCACTGGGGGTGAGCAAGGGTGCATTTTTGGGCTGGAAGACTGAGTGGGAGATGACTCAGTGGGTAAAGACACCTGCTGCCAAGCTTAATGACCTGAGTTCAATCCGCATACCCACATGGCAGAAGGAGAGAACTGACTCCCTTAAGTTATCCTCTGAGCTCTACTCACACACCATACCACAAACATGCACAGAATAAATAAATGTAGTAAAGAACTTAAAAAACAAAATGTGGTCAGACTTGAGTCTGCACAGCATCGTACCTGGAGGTGCTGTGAGAGTTGAGGGAGGCAAGGACTGATGACTAAACAAGCCTCCCATCTTGGCTCTCAGGAGAAGATCCGTGCTCTGGAGGTGGAGCTACAGAATGTTGGCCAGAGCAAGATGCTGCTAGAGAAGGAATTGCAGGAGGTAATCGCAATGACTAGCCAGGAGCTGGAAGAGTCCCGGGAGAAGGTGCTGGAGCTGGAAGATGAGGTAACACCTGCATTGCCAGGCAGAGTTGCATTGCTGCTTAACACTTGGTCACTCTTAGATTGTAGATTGAACAAACTGTTGCCAGTACTTTAGCAAGGATGACATCAGTTAACACTTCTTTTTTTTTCTTTTTTCTTTTTTCTGTCTTTTTGAGACAGGGTCTCCCTGTAGCCCCAGCTGACCTGGAACTCACTATGTAGACCAGGCTGGCCTCGAACTCACAGAGATCCACCTGCCTCTGCCTCCCAAGTGCTGGGATTAAAGGCATGCGCCACCATACCCGGTCCCAGTTAACACTTTTATAGTTACAAAATGACTACTGGGACCCACACTCTTAATCCAGATGTTGTCCACCCTGTGACCCATATGCCACACGCATCCCAGGAGAGCTATGAATCCATCCAAACATGTTTGTAGATGAAAGTGTCGTATTTTCAATGTCCAAAGGTTAGATACTTCTGCTCTTTTTCTTGGTAGAATGCTTTGATTACAAGTAAGAAACCCAACCCAAACCTGTCAAAGAACTGAAAACTCAGAGGGAGTCTGTTGCTCTAACTTCAGCCAGTGCTAGCATTGTCACTAAGGGCTCTTAGCACCAATCTCTGGCCTACCCCACTGCCTACCTTGCTGGGTCCTTGGGAAGTTACCAATCCTTTTAGGGCTATGTGCTCTATCAGCCACAGTATCCTGTCCTAAAACAGGTGCTGCTGAGATAGCCTAGAGGCTTCATGCCTACTTCCAAGTGGTATGTCCAGGACCATGAGCAGTTCTTGATCAGCTTCTCCTGAAACCCAGGAGAGCAGCCCACTGTGGCTACTATAGCCTGTCAGGTCACAAGTCAAGGGCAGTTTGTGCTATCCATTAGTATTAACTGTTTCTTACTAAAAATCGCTTACCAGATTCAGTTGACTTTTTTTTTTTTTTTAACTTTTGACATAAGATCTCCTGTAGCTCAGGTTTGCCTTGAACTGATCCTTCTGCCTCTATTTCCCAAGTGCAGAGAAGTACAGACATGTGTCACCATGTCTGCCCAGGGCATGAAATGTGACAGGTACTAGTATATTTCAGCTTCAAGAATCCAGAGGCTTCAGAAGGAAGATAAAACGCCTTGAGGAATCGAATAAGAAATTGGCTCTGGAGTTAGAACATGAGCGAGGGAAGCTCACTGGCCTTGGACAGTCCAACGCAGCTTTGCGGGAGCACAACAGCATCCTGGAGACTGCACTCGCCAAGAGGGAAGCAGATCTGGTGCAGCTGAATCTACAGGTGCTCAGATCCATCTGCCAGGAGCAGTAGGAGAGTTATATGCTCTGTGTGCATTGTGATGTCTCATCACATCGAGTCATTGCCACTTTTAGGGGAACACTATACCCCTTTAGGAGGAAGCAGAGGCTTAGAGGAACCTGGCCATTGCTCAAACCTGGATCCCCCTAGCTGTAGGGTAGAGCTGGGCTCTGTGTGTAAATTTGAGCTCACTGTGCCAGGTTCATTATTCCCCTTTGCACGGTGGCTCCTGGTGGGACAGGTCAGACAGTTCTCCAGTTGTAAGTGGGAACCTATGCAGCAGACACTTGCCTTAAGACCTCAGAACTGGAATGTGAACCCCGCCTGCAGTTTCGTTGTAGACCTCTTAGTTCCTTAGGTTCTGCAGTGCTTGGAAGGCAGCTCTGAAGGTTTCAGAATGGCATTCTAAGGGCCATGTCACATCTAAGCCATGAATTACGTAGTTTTGGGGAGAGTTTTAAAATGTAGTTAGCTTACATTTTGCCCTAGTTAACACCACTCTTGTTCTTGTTGGGCTGCCTTGCATGTGTTTGTATCCCATGATTAATGTGCACCGTTCTTTTAGGTTCTCAGTTGAATTCTTTTATTTATTTTTTATTTTTTGGTCTTTTTGAGACAGTCTACCTGTAGCCATAGCTTGCCTGGAACTCACTATGTAGATTAAGCTGACCTTGAACTCACAGAGATTTAAATTTTTAAAAAATATTTTGTGTATGAGTGTGTTGCCTTCATCATTGTAAGTCTACCCATGTAGTACAATACCTGTGGAGGCCAAAAGAGGGCATTAGGTCCCCTGGAACTAGAGGTATAGATGTTCGTTAGTCACCATGTGAGTGCTGGGAGCTGAACCTAGGTCCTCTATAAGAGCAGCCAGTGTTCTTAACCAATGAGCCATCTCTCCAGCCCCATCAGCTGTATCTGTCCAGCCCCATCAGCTGTATTCTTAAATGTGGCCATATAACCACACTCTTATGAAGCTCAGACTTCTGTATTTGTTTGTTTAATTAATTTTCGAGACAGAAATCATATACCCCTGGCTGGCCTCAGTCTCAGTACATAGCCAAGGATGACCTTAAACTTTTGATCCACTTACCTCCAAGTCCTGGAATTATAGGCATGTACTATGATATCTGGTTTTTAGTATTGTTTTGTTGTTGTTGTTATTTTTATTTTTTATTTATGTGAATGAGTATAATGCCTGTATGTATGTAAATGTACCCATATTGTACAAAGACTGCAGAGGCCAGAAGGGGGCTTAAGGTCCCCTAGAACTGGAGTTACAGACAATTGTTAGCTGCCATGTGAATGCTGAGAATCAAACCAGGGTCTTCTGGAAGAACAGCAAATGGTCTTAACCACTGAGCCATCTCTCCAGCCCCTAGTATTGTTTTGTTTTATGCAGTGGTGGAGGTGAGGGCTTTATGCATACTAGGCAATCACTCTTATCGACTGAGCTAACTCCTGAGCCCAGATGGGCTTCCCACCTTCCCTAGTTTGTTCCTTTTTCTATGATGGCATCATGATATGCTCCATCATACTGGACTCTCCATGGGTACTAGCTGTAGGGGACCCCAGTGTTTGGAATTGACATCTCTTCTTACTCATCCTTTCACAATGCAACATAGGTCCAGGCAGTTTTGCAGCGCAAAGAGGAGGAGGATCGCCAGATGAAGCAACTTGTCCAGGCTTTACAAGCTTCATTAGAGAAGGAAAAGATGGAAGTAAACAGCCTTAAGGAGCAGGTATGTGGCCAGCTTCAAATTTGTAGGGCCTTCTGGGAGGTGTTTCAGTGTCTACAACTATATGGGTGCCCTTCTCATCTGAGTTTTTTTTCTGGGGACTGGTTATTGCTGAGAACCCAACATTTTTTCTCCATAGAAAGTGGCATTAGATTATAAGACAATGTAGCAATGTGGGCCTTGGGAGGGGCAGACTGAACCACCCATGTTTGTGCACATTAGTTTTTGCTTGGAAAAGATATCCTCTGTAATGTTTTAAAAGAACACTTCCCATTTGTGTCAAGAAGCAGACAAGCTGGTCATGGTGGCATGCTGCTGTAATCCCAGCACTCAGGAGGCTGAGGCAGGAGGGTCCTGAGCTTAAAGCCAGCCTGGGCTATATGTAGTGAGCTTGAGGCTAGCCTAAGCTATATATCAATACCTTGTCTTGTCCCAAAACAGACAAGAAAGATGGCTATGTACAGCTTTTTTTAATATAGAGAGCTGTCTTTATTGCTAGCTTCTTTCCTTCCATATCCCAGTTTTCGATGATTCATCAGGTAAATCACTGAAGCAGAGGCCTGCGTTGTCCTCTGTGCGCTCCATACCAGGTTTCATTCTGTATACTTTCTCCTCTCTTAGAATGCGAGCTTCCTGCTGACACCTCCAGTACCATGCTCCAGGCCACAGCCATGGGCATGTTTATATCCTGTTGTTTATGTGCACACAGGTTTTCATTTCTGTAGCCCCAGCTGGCCTGGAACTCACTATGTAGATCAGGCTGGCCTTGAACTTACAGAGATCCACCTGCCTCTGCCTCCTAAGTGCTGGGACTACAGGCATGCACCACCATACCCGGCTCCCTTTTCTTTTTTAAAAATATTATGTGTTTTTCCTGCATGTATGAAGTGTGCCACATGTGTGTCTTGTACCTGAGGAAGCCAGAAGATGGCATTGAATTCTCTTAGAACTGAAGTTATTGATGGGTGTGAGCTGCCCATGTGGGTGCTAGGAACTACCTTGGCCCTCTGAAAGAGTAGTAACTGCTCTTAACCACTGAGCCATTTCTCCAGCCCTAACTTTAAACTATTGATTTTCCACCTCCCAAGTACTGGGTTTACAGGTGCGTGCAAAAATTTTTAGCTTTAAAAAAAATTTTTTTTTGGTCCTTTTGAGACAGCGTGTCCCTGTAGCCCCAGCTTACCTGGTACTCACTATGTAGACCAGGCTGGCCTTGAACTCATAGAGATCCACCTGCTTCTGCCTCCATCCTCTCCTGGGATTAAAGGTGTATACCACCATACCTGGCCTAAAACATTTTTTTCATTACTCTGTGTGATGTGTGTGATGTTATGTAGACCATGACACACATGGGAAGGTCAGAGAACACCTTTGTGGAGTCAATGCTCTCCTTCCTCCTTTACATGGGTCCCAGGGATTGAGCTCAGATAATCAGCTGAGCCATCTTGCTGGCCCAGCCCAGAAATTTTTTTTTAACTTTTTTTTTAATTTTTATTTTATGTGTATGAATATATTGCCTGCATATATATAAGTGCACCCATGTCATGAAATACCCATGGATGTGAGAGGAGGGCATTAGATCCCCTGGAGTTACAGATGGTTAGTCGTCATATAGATTCTGGGAATCTAACCCAGGTCCTCTGAGAGAGCAGTCAGTGCTTTTAACCACTGAGCCAACTCTCCAGCCTCCAGAAATTTTTTAAAATAAAAATAATTTTAACATTTGGTAGACATTTTTTAGTATAAACAATTATTGGCCGGGCATGATACGTCACACCTATAATCCCAGCACTTAGGAGGCAGAGGCAGGGGGATCTCTGTGAGTTCAAAGCTGGTCTACATAGTGAGTTCCAGGCCAGCTGGGGCTACAGGGAGACCCTGTCTCAAAAAGACCAAAAAAAAAAAGAAACACCCACAACAATTATTGTTTTGTTCAGGGTCCACATTTTCTTATCTGAGTAGATGTCCAGCTCTTGCTTGGAGATAGTAGCTGATAAAGGGTTCTTTGCTGATGTAAGCAACCTACCTTCTGTCCCTCAAATCTGTCACTTGCTCTGTGATTAGATTAGATATCACTTTGTTTTATTCTTACCTTAAAAGAAGGCATAAGTAGGGAATTTATAACTAAAAATGCTGGGAAAATGATATGTATATGACTTTGATATCTTTTTTCTAAGTTGTGAATGATGCTTAGTTTTTTTGTTTGTTTGTTTTTTTGTCTTTTTGGGACAGGGTCTCCTTGTAGCCCCAACTGTCCTGGAACTTGCTAGGTAGACCAGGCTGGCCTTGAACTCACAGAGATCCACCTGCCTCTGCCACCCCAGTGCTGGGATTAAAGGTGTGTGCTACCACACCCAGCAGTTTTTTTTTTTTTTTTAAATCATGAGTACATCTAGTCCTGATTTTGACACTAGTACTTGATAGTAAAATATTTTTGTTTTAGCCCCAAGAATATTTGAAGAACCATTTTTGTTTTGTCTGTGTGGCAGTTTTACTAGTTTGAAAAGCAGTCATTTTAATGAAAACAACAACAACAAATCTGTCACAGAATTTTTAGACATATTAAAGTTTAATGGGGAGATAAAATGATGCATAGATCACCTTGAATCACTATCTAATGATGTCACTGTTGATACCTTTTTTTTCTTTTGTCTCCCTTCTCCCCCTCGAAGCACTGAGGGTTGAGCCCTAGGCCTCTTCATGTGCTAGGCAAGCACTCTACCACTGAACCAAATGCCAACTGGTGGTTGTTGCTTTAACTGATGTCTTAGTTTGTTCTTCATTGCTGTGACAAAACACTCTGACCAGTATCAACTTGGGGAGGAAAGGGTTTATTTGTCTTACATCTCCCAGGTCACACGTAGTTCATCAGGGAGCCCAAGGTGGGAACTCAGGGCAGGAACTTGGAGGCAGGAGCTGGAGCACAGGCCATGGAGGAACGCTGCTTACAGGCTTGCTCCCTTGGCTCCTGCTCAGCCTGCTTTCTTATGCAACACAGGCCCACCTGCCCAGGGGTGGCACCACCCACAGTGGGCTGGGCCCTCCCACATTACTCATCAAGAAGATGCCCTTCAGACATTGCCACAGGCCAGTCCAATAGAGGCAATTCCTCGATTGAGGCTCCCTCAACCCAGGTGTGTCAAGTTGACACTAAAGCTATCCAGCACAACTGATATGCCTAAATTATTTTAAAAGGATTTTTGTTATGCTCTCAAGAATTTGTCTTTTTGGAAATCTTGAGAGAATCTATTGTTGACTCTGAAAAGCAACATGTGTCCAGAAAAGATGCCATTTTTATCATAAATAGAATTACATTTTTACAGAGGAATTAAAAGAATTATGAATAAACTTACTTATGAATAAACAGATATACTTGAGGAATATAAAAGCTATTTAAACTAAGAAAATTGTGAATAAATTTGTCCATTCAACAGCATCTGGTAACCACATATCACTAGCCCACCATGTGCTGGAACTTGGTCTTAAAAGGAAAATACAGAGAAGCAGACAGGTCCTTTGTGGGGTTAGAAGGGCTTCAATGATGGTACTTGGTGTTCCATCAAGGTGTGGCATTTCATGATGTACTTCATATGTGAGTAATGTCAACTCCTTCCTTTCTTTTAGGTGTCTGCTGCCAGGGCAGAAGCTGGCCATAACCGCCGTCACTTTAAGGCAGCCACATTGGAGCTGAGTGAGGTGAAAAAGGAACTGCAGGCCAAGGAGCACCTGGTACAGACACTGCAGGCTGAGGCGGATGAGCTCCAGTGAGTGCCTGGTGCTTGCATGAGGGCTGGTCATGGTGGGCTTGATGGCTACTTGCCGTATAGCACATCAGAGCTGTTAGGGCTGCTCTTCATCTTTAATTCCTATTAAACATAGCATCAAGGGTCATCTGTCTCTTCAGGTTGCTAAGTACTTTCAGGGCAAGTCAGAGGAACAGAATTATCTGACTCCTGTCTCAGGAAGCCTGAGCTTCACCCTGACCCTAGCCCTTCCTCAACTTCTTCCTGGAACAGAAAGAGCCCTCATGTGAGCACTCACCCCAGGACTGTCCTGGATACTCAGAGATTCACACTAGTGTAGCATCAAATCAGACATGTGGAGGGTGCTGGGTAGATCTAGACTGTACATACATCCTTACAGCAGCCCCAAAGACCTCTGTTTATTGTATGCCACAGTGTTGTCTGACAGCATCCTAATCTGAGTTGTGTGAATAGAGTGAGTCTTCCAGGGGGCATACAGGGCTTTACAGGGTTGGTAGAGATAGAGCATTGGGAGCTCCTTGCAGTGTCCACACAACTAATGGCAAAGAGTCAGGATCTCACCATGGACAGCCTGGGAGAACAAATTGGGAGGATGCTGTCCTTTTATTTTTAACCTTTTGCCCCCTTTTCCTTTCATGCCAGGATTCAAGAGGGCAAGCATTCCCAAGAAGTAGCGCAGTTCCAAGCTGAGCTAGCAGAGGCTCGGACCCGGCTCCATCTCCTACAGAAACAGCTGGATGAGCAGCTGGGCCAGCAGCCCACAGGGAGCCAAGAGGTGACAGTTATGCTCCTGCTGGCCTATCTGATCAGAGAGAATTTTTTTTTCTTATGTGATACTACAAAGATTAATTCCTTACAGCCAGGATAAAGACTTTAAAACTATCTTTGTCATGTGCCTTCTGTCCCTTTTAGATGGAAAATCTCAAATGGGAGTTGGACCAGAAAGAGCGAGAAATTCAGTCCCTGAAGCAGCAGCTTGACATGATGGAGCAACAGGGCAAGAAAGAACTAGAGGGAACACAGCAGACATTGCAGGTGGGTGCTATCCCTCTCTGGGGCCTTGGTTGGAGGGGGTGCAGGCTCTGTCTCCAGGCTCTAGGCAGCACTCCAAAAGGTGTAGTGATTGACCATTAGTCCTTGGCTACTATACTGAATACCTTCTGGGCAGAGTGTTTCACATACGAGAAGTTCTCATTTAATTGGTTCACCACCACCACCTATGATCTGAAGACATCGTCCCCATTTCAGAATGAGGCTCAACCTGGTCCAGGTTACACAGCTGCATGGAGAAGGAACTGAAACAAGCCTAAATCATGTCCCTCTGCTAAGCTATGTGATGTGTATCAGGAGCATACAATTTATAGGTCTAGTAAACAGAAGGGTGCTTATATAACGTGTGCTAGCTTGTTCTTAAATTGTCCATGAAGATTCAAATGTATTGAGTGCTTGCTATGCAAGAAAAGGATCAGAAACATAATTTGCTAATGTTCCTCACTTGTGAATAAATGACTCAAGTCATTTAGATTGGTTTAGACTATTTCTTAGGAATGGTTTGACTTACTCTAATAGCTGACTTTTTTTTCACTCTTTTTGAGACAGGGTCTCCCTGTAGCCCCAGCTGTCCTGGAACTCACTATGTAAACCAGGCTGGCCTTGAACTCACAGAGCTCTACCTGCCTCTGCCTCCCAAGTGCTGGGATTAAAGGTGTGCACCACCACACCTGACTAATAGCTGACTTTTAGAATTTAAAGATCCCCGGGATTGGGGATTTTTGTTGTTGTTGTTGTTGATTATTTTTTGATAGGGTCTCCTCGGTCACAGCCTGCCTGGAAGTCATGGTGTGAACCAGGGGGGCCTTGATCTCAGAGATCACTTGCCTCTCTCTTCAAAGGGCTGGGATTAAAAGCACACACCATCATGTCCAGTTTGTTTAAGATCTTTTAGCTTTTAAAAATCTGCATTGCTTTCCTTAGACTATCAAGTCTGAGTTGGAGATGGTACAGGAAGATCTGTCTATGACACAGAAGGATAAATTTATGCTTCAAGCTAAGGTATCTGAACTGAAAAACAACATGAAGACTCTGCTTCAGCAGAACCAGCAGCTCAAGCTGGATCTCCGCCGTGGTGCAGCAAAGGTGAGATTTAGGTTGCATCCCTTACAGGTTAACTGTCTTCCTTCTTTAGATTTGTTTGGACAGGAGAGTGATAGTCATTCTAGTCATTCATACATGAACAAATACATTTAACCAATGCCAGACAACTCCTGCAAAATTAAACCCTCATGGAAGATTCTGCTTAGACAGTGTGCCAAAACTTTAGTTTGGTACCTTTTCCAGTAGAATGTTTGCTGCTTTTCATGAATGCAAATATCATACTCTTTTTAAACCAAATGAGAGCACAGCCATAGTAGGACACAGTGGCTTCAGGGTGGGCTCAGGTGGGAGCCTCATACTATTATCAGTTCTGCTCAAGTGTTTCCATACCTGGCAGATTTTCTATGCACGATCTACATAAATATTGCATAATTTCATAGGAAAGCTCAGGATGTAGACTTTGGTCTTACAAGCTCCTGAAGAAACCTGTAGTTTAATGTCCAACTGTTTCTCCTGAAGGCCAGGCACAGGTGGTTTGTGTGTAGCTCTGTGCATTAGGAGTAAGGCTATTGAACCAGCCAGTATCTCTTGAACCTAGTGACTATCAGACTATGTTTATAGTTCAGGCAATCCAGTCCCCTTCTCTGGGGGCACATCTGACTCAGTTGTCATAGTGGAGACTGAGGGAGGTATAGAGGAACTAATGATGTGCTTTTACAAACAGAAGAAGGAGCCAAAAGGTGAGTCCAGCTCCTCCAGCCCTGCGACACCCATCAAGATCCCTGACTGCCCTGTCCCAGCTTCACTGTTAGAGGAACTGCTGAGGCCCCCGCCTGCTGTGAGCAAGGAGCCCCTCAAGAACCTGAACAGCTGTTTGCAGCAGCTCAAGTATGATCTGTTTTTTGTGCTACATTTTGTTAAGCCTTTAAGCATGGATGACATGTTTTTCTGGGGAGTGTTTCTTCTATGGCCTGTAGAGTGTTTGTGGCATTGGAGCTCTTGTAAGGTGAAAATTACTGAGAAAATCTTTGGTTTTTAATTTATTGTTATTTTATATGTATTAGTGTTTTGCCTGCTTGTATATAAGTGTACCTGTGCCATGCAATGCCCACAGAGATCAGAAGGCATCATATTCTCTGGATCTGGACTTAAAGTTGGATGTTAGCTACCGTGCGGGTGTAAGGTTTCTGCAAGAGTAGCCAGTGCTCTTAGCCCATCTCTCTAGCCCCTGAGTAAACTTTCTTGGTGGGTCCTTAAAAGGCCAGTTGAACCTCCTGGCCTAAGACAGAATCATGGATTGTGGCCATGTGGAACCCTGATGGGCAGGTGACCCCATGAGTGGAAGTCACACAGAAACTTAGCATCAGGCCTTTAGGTCTGTGTCTTTCTCACACTCCTGGTAGAAGCATCTCTCTGAAAACAGAATCCTATGCCAGGTGGCTTACTAGCTTCTGACCAGAGCAGAGGAAAATGCCAGGAGCCCTGGCCTTCTGTGATTACAGCTATGACTTTTTGCTGGTCATTATAGATTTATTGGTCTTTGAAGGAACGACACATGCTGGTGAGCCTACTGCATTCACTGTAGCTTGTTAGAGAGAGCTGTGGTTAGTGGTTCTGTCTGGGCCTTACATGATTTAGGATTTCTTCTTCCTTCTCTCATTTCCCCAGGCAGGAGATGGACAGTCTGCAGCGCCAAATGGAGGAGCATACCATCACTGTGCACGAATCCCTGTCCTCATGGGCTCAGGTGGACTCTGCACCAGGAGACCGTGCTCACCCCAGGGGAGACACAAAGCCACATAGTCAAAGCAGTGCTCCCAGAGAAGGGCTGGGCCAGTAACTGTTGCTGTCCTCACAACCAAGTATATGTGGCTGCTGAAGGATGTTCTTTTGTCAATATTATTTATTTGATTGTGTGTTCTGTTTTTCTGAAGAGATGTTTATTTTAAAGTTTCACTTTTGCCTTTTAACAAGGAGTAAAATAACTGATGAAAGGCAAAGATTAAAGAAATAGTCATTTTTGAAACCACAACTAGCTTTTCCCATGAAATGACCAAATCTTAGAAACATAGTTTAGATCTCTAGTGAATTCTGAATGTCTCTGTTACTTGGGTTATTTGTAGAAGCAAGCATCTTATGAGTGGCCATAGACACTGGTCTCTGAGGGTGTTTCCAGCAGCCAGTTCTTGGTGGGAACTATGCACAGTAGGGCCAGCAGGCATCAGCACTGAGACAAGGTCAAGGTGCAATTTTTCACCTTCCAATTCTACTCAATAAGAATTTTTATTTGCACCTTTCACTTTTTATTTCACTTTTTTTCAAACATAGGATGTATATTATAAATATTGAAAATCTTTAAAAGCATATACCTATATTTAATTATTTAAAGATCTGATTGTCTTATTGTCTTTTGAAAGTTTGCTATTGGGAAAACAGTATACATGTAGGATTGAGGGATGTCCAGTCAAAAAATTATATTTTAAGAACTATAATTTATTTACTGTACCTTCTAAAACCAAATACTCCTGCACAGAAAGGTTCTTTGTTTTAGTTTTAGTCTTTCTTTCTGATGGTCTTTCCTGCCAGCATCTCCATGAATTCACAACACTGACCTCTCATGCCTATGGCCTTATGTAGTCCCACTGACCAACAGGCAAGAGAAGGTCAAGCCTGGTAGCTACTAGGAGATGCAAGGACCCCAAGGTCTCCAAACACTGACCTGACATTTAGAGAGCACAGGGGAAGGAGAATAGGAAAGGTGGCAGCCCCAGTCTGTGTGTACATAGCAAGCCAACCCTGTGGGCCAAAGGTAGTTTACCAGAGACTGAATGTCTGTTTGCATGATCATCAGGAGCTGCCCTGGATCTCTGTTGGATAGTGATGTCGCTTAGAGTTAGAATGATATCTGGAAGAAAGCAAGGAGCTATGGTCCCCTGAGAGACAGGAAGCTCAGAAACATGCCCTTTTTAAAGTCAGCACTAACAATGTGAGATTGTAATGGGATCTGCTTCCCAATTAATATACTTAAGACTGTATATGCTGACTGACTAGAAGAGTTGATGTCTCTAAGCTTTCCCCAAGTTTTTTAATATAATCTAAAATTAGCTGGGTGTGGTGACTCATGCCCGTAATTCCAACTCTTAAGAAGCTGAGGCAGCCAGATCATCGACAAGCTGGAGATCATCCTGGGATACATAGTGAGACTCTGTCTCAAAAATTGGGGGATGGGAGCATGGTGAATGCTTGTGATCCCAGCATATAGGAGGCAGAGACAGGAGGAGCATTTCAAGGCCAGTTTCAGCTACAAAGGAAGTTTGAGGCAAGCCTGGGTTACATGAAACCCTGACTCAAAACAAGCAAACAAACCAAAATCTAAAATAATAATAATATTCTTAGAAGGGAAGGGAGAGAAAGGAAGCCAAATGGCCTCCTGGCAAGCTGCTAGTCTGAAAAACAAAGTTCTGATTGTTAGTGATCAGTCCAGGTCAGTGTCTTTCTGTAGATTTCTGTTTTGTGGAGAATCAGTATAGAATTTTTAAGCTGTGTTTTCTTGGAATACACAATTAGAAGGTTAATTGATATGGTTAAAGTAGCATTAATCACAAAGATGTTTAGTGTTTAAAAAATATTCCCTAGTGAATATTGGGGACTTTTACAATGTATATATCATTTGTACAGGGTTAATCTTAAGTAATACTTGAAAATTCATTATAAATAATATGCTTTTTATCTCTAAGTTGAAAATTGTTTTTGATAATTTTTTACCATTAGAAAAGAGAGAGATGGTAGCTGGGCAACGTGGCACATGCCTTTAATCCAAGCACTTGGGATGCAGAGGCAGGCAAATATCTGTGAGGCCAGCCTAGTCTTCTACATAGTGAGTTCCAGAACCGCTGGGGCTACAGGGAGACTCTGTCTCAAAAAGACCAAAAAAGAAAAGAGAGGTGGTAGCTTATGTTCTTATTTATTTTGGTTGTACTTTAGTTTTAAAACCAAGAAATAGTATGTGGGTTTATTCTGCAGCAGAGTTTTGTTCTCCTTTGCTGAGAGGTCTTCGAGTGATGTTGATTGTATTTTCTCTTAGGAAAGGATAAGCTAATTCTGAACTGGTTCAAGTGAAAGCTGGTCTCTTGTCTTCATCCCCTCTTTCACTTTGCTGTCCCAAGTGTGTATGTACATCCTCAGAAATGGCACTTCCTTTAGGCTTTGTTGTCTTCATATGCAGGATCCCTGGCTAGGTCTGTCTTGGTTCCATGAAGGGCCTGGCATGCCTTGGCTCCAGCTTCTGTCCATCTGAGTGTGCCAAGGTCTTTATGCACATGTGTATTCAGAGGACTCATACTGGAGCTGACATTGCTTTAGGGTTCCTTAGGTCACCTTGAAGTTTGATTTTTTTTTTTTTTTTAAGTATCCTGCTTTTGATTGAAGGTGTTTTTTATTTTGTTTTGCTTTTCCTGTCTCCAGGGGACTCCACTGTACTTCTACCTCCCAGAGCTAGATTCTTCAGCAAATACAGCTGGAATTACTATTGCCTTTGTGGGCAGAACTGGGAATTGTGGGATTTGCTCATGAAAAACTGCAGTCGGGTCTGGAGGATTACTTTATAAGATAGGTAACCATTACATATCATATGTGTACACACACACACACAAACACACTATGTCATATTCTATGCCTGACACCTTAGCTTGAGCACTTCATCATTACTTGTTTTTATGGTAAGAGTTATTGCCATGTGACTTCCATTACTTTTTTCATGATGCCTGTCAGAAAGATGCTATAGATCTTAGGTTTTTATACCTTTGCAACAGGATTTGTTTATCAGAGGATGCGAAACTGACTAATCAAGCCTGGGGTACAGGGAACAGGACCTGCCCTCTCAGAAGACAGTTTTAGTGCACTGCATTAGAAAACTTGTGTTAAACTCTTCTTCTAAAAACTTTTCCTGGTATACTGTATGCAGTTATACTGGGATACTGCAAAAGCCATGATCCTATAGAGTCACCATGACATATATTTTCCTAATTCTTTAAGCAAAATTTAGGTGTTATATGTAAAGATTTTGGTAGTGAAAGGGAAAAGTCCTGGCGCCTTCTAAGGACCCCAGTAATGTGAATAATGCTGTGGGATGAGAAATTCTGAATCTTATCCTGACATGCTCAGTGATTTGGAATTCCAGGCAAATCTTAGTCTTTGGTGGTCTCAGGTTCTGATAGGATCCGTGGGTTGGTAGCCAAAATTTCAGTGGTTTTTGAGTTTCTCATTTCTATCAAAAACTTGCTTCATCAGAGTCAGTCCTCAGGTCACGGCTTTCCAGGGAAAAGTGTCATCACAGACTGTAACTTTAAAAAGCATGTTGATTTTTTTTATGAATATAAGTGTGCTTGGGAATTCCTTAAATTTTGTGCAATAAACTATTTTTTGGTAAAGGTTTTCATATTTCATTGGGGGGGTTCATTTTAGTACTAACATTTTGTTACATTTGGGAGTAACTTTTTAATCTCATGTTACCCTCTTTTAAAAGAGATTTCTGTTGTACAAAAGTTTGAGGAACGATAGGAAGATTAGGTTCTTGTTGCATTATACTAGCAGGAGAAGCATGTTAACTAGTTCTCTACATTGGTCTGCATCCACCATTGCCATGGGCAAGCAGCACACATTCAGAAGCATGAGCAAGGAGGCAGAGGATGTCAGAAACCTGTCTCTTCAGTGTTCCTGAGCTGCTGGTCTCTGTTGGGTTAATTTTGATAATGTGAATTGTGACCCTCATATCTCAGCACTTGACTCTGATTTCTTGTTTTCATGTAACCTTCATTTTTGATAATTGGATTAGCCAGGGCCTGGTTTTCAACTAAATATTATTAATAAGCCACACGGTTTAAAGTAATGTGGAAAAGGAAATGAGCTAAAGGATTTGGCTTTGGTTTCATTTCTCTCCCTATAGCTTCACATTACAAGATGCTGCAACCAAGGGTCCAGTGGTTATTATACCAACTAAGTGAAAATTCCCTGACCACCTTTTGTGACCTTAACCTGAAATATTGAAGATTGTCTGCAGTAACCATTTAGTGGGCTTATGCATCTGAACATTTTCCTTTTCTCTATTAAATGTCTAAGCATTTTGCAGGATAGTTGGCAGGCATATTTTTATGCTGTGTATGTCTGTTTCATCCTCTTACAAGACTGGCTTTGACATGGATTATAGACAGTTGTGGTATGGCTCAAGAGTAGGGAAACTAAAGGGAAACTCATTATTTGAAAGTAACTTACTTCAGTCAGAAACCTGATACTGCATGCTGTATTAGGAAGCAGATTCTGAGGGAGCTATAAAATAGATTATATATACTCCTTTTGTCCATGATGGGTAATCACTGTTAGTCTACAGGAATCCCCAAGTATAAGTAAGGAGGAATTCATAGCCATATGGAGCACCTACAGTCAGTGGAACTCTCCTTAGACCCTTCATGTGTGTCTGCATTTGGCACTGATGATGCATATTTCAAGTGTGCTTTGACAAAAGCTCTCTTCCTGGAAGCAACAGGCAAAATTAAACTGTTGCTGAGCATCTATGCAATTTGCTCTATTACCTGTTGTCCACCTTTGCCTTTTAACTATGCACTATCTCTACATCTACAACTCTAACTATGGTATGAACCTGGCCCCAACACACACTGGCTGGTGACTTCCATAGGCTATTTGTGTTCATCCATTGTTGGACTGTAGTTAGTTCAACTAGGAAGATGGCACCTTCCAGTGTGCACAATGTTTAACAGCCTGGATTCAAGAAGTGCTTCCTCTTCCTAACAGTCAGATACCCCAGCACCTCCTAGGGTGGGGGTAGCTCTGCAGACAGCACCAGGGATGCACACCTTTTATCCCTCCTTCAGGTAGGTATCTGCCGGAGGGAATTTGTGGGTTTTCTTACACAAAGTCTGGGTTGGGCATCACCTTCACAGTAAAATATTTTTGTGTACCTTATATAAATACCCTGGAGTAGTGGAACTCTATGGAAGGGCACATGAAACTTTCTGAATATTAACTGTACGTTTCCATAGACTTGGGCTTGTCATTGTGCATTTTTTCAACACTTATATGCCTCATCTTTATCTAGAAAATAAGTTCCTTCCTTGACCATCCTGTGGTGGACCAGTCCACTTTGGGCTCGCTGCCACCCAGCCCAGGACTCCTTGCTAGTTGCTTTTCCTAGCTTAGTTATGGAGCCAGAATGTTTCTACCTGAGAATCTCATGCTCCTGATGAGATAGTTGTTGTCATCCCGATTTCCTCTTCTGAATCCTCTGGTGTGGGCTGCTCTCTAGACTCACTGTATATAACTTAATACATAGGTGGATTCCACAGGTGCAAACCATTCTGGTAAGTTTTGGTTTTGTTTTTTGAGGCAGGCTGACCTTGAACTCAAGATTTTCTGCCTCAGTTTCTAACAGTCATAATGGACAGTTGGTTTTTTCCCTCATCATTTTACAGATTTTTCTTAACCCCCTCCCCCAGAAGAGAGTTCAGAGGTCCCATTTTTGTTTTTTCTCATTTTTGTACTTGTTTTTCTTGGTTTTGTCCTTTTAAATAAATCTAATTAATAATGAAGCAAAAATTGCTCTTCACTACTGTAGGACTTATTCCAGGGCCTGTTTCTTGGAGGAATTAATATTATTTTATTCTGCTTGCCTCATTCTAAGATTAAATTGAAGTTGTATTTAAATTTGCCTTATAAACTATAAATCCCAGGGCTGCGAAAAATTATTAGAAATTATCTTTAACACTTCTCAGACATCTGGTGTTTTAGTTTGCGTTCTGTTGTCATGACCAAAATTGACCAAAAGCACCCTGGAGGTTGGGGGAGGGTATAATTTGGCTTACAGGTTACAGTATATTTTAGAGAGAAGCCAGGGCTGGAACTCCAGGCAGAAACTGATAGAGACCACAGAGGAATACCACTTAACTGACTTGTGTCCTCTGGCTTGCTCAGCTACCTTTCTTACATAACCAGGTCCACCTGGAGGATAGCACTGCCTACAGTGGTCTGGGGACTCCTACATCAAATAGTAATCAAGAAAATGACCCACAACCAGGGAGGGTTGGGGGTGGCACACACCTTTAATCTCAGCATTCAGGAGCCAGAGGCAGGCAGATCTCTTGAGATTGGGGTTGGCCTGGTCTACATAACAAGTTCCAGGCCAGCTGGGGCTACAGAGACAGACAGAGAGAGAGAAGAGAGAGGAGGGGGGGGAGAGAGAGAGAGAGAGAGAGAGAGAGAGAAACCCACAGGCCAATCCCATTTTTGGCAGTTCCTCAATGGAAGGTCTCTCTTCCCAAGTATGCCCAATTGACAGCTGACACTAACTACACATTTCAGGTTTGTCCCTGTTCTATAGAGCTCCTTGAATCTATCCTGAGGGGGTCACATCTTAAACAGAAGACATAATCTGAGGGGTCCACATCAGATTCTGGGTCAGCCTGTAAGTTTACTGCACATAGGCCAATGATTCACACACAAGCCTTCTAGGGCAATCCTCAGGCTACTCTTTTGTGACCTTGAGAATTTGCCTTACCATCAAGTCCTCATTGGCAGGGAAAGACTACACATTTTGACAGAAGAGACATTCCATCCAACCTCACCCCACCACTTTGCCTTTTTCTGAACTCCCCCAACAAGCTGCCTGCAATCTTCCTGCTGAAGCGCACTCCAAGTACATGTGAGAATTAAGCCTCTACTTCGTTAAAGCTCCGATGGTTTCAGGTGCTCTTATGATCTGGGGTCAGAAGTGAAATTATGGTGTCACATGCCTGTAATCTCAACATTTCACTGGCTCTGGCAGGAAGAGCTCAAGCTCAAGGCCAGTCTGGGCTACACAGCAAAACGCTCAAAAAACCAAAATGGGCTGGAGATGGTTCAGCTGTTAAGAGCACTGGCTGCTCCTGCAGGGGACCCCGATTCAGGTCCCAGCACCCACATGGTGGCCAAGCTGTTAACTCTAGTTCAGGGGATCTGACACCCTCTTCTGACCTCTGCAGGCATTGCACACACGGACACTTACATACATGCAGGCAAGACGTCTTGTTCAAGACAAAATTCAAAACAAAAGTTGGAGCAAGACTTTAAAAAATTAAAATTAGTAATTGTGCTAAACTCATGCTTCAGAAAAGCCTGTCAATTCTCCTTAGCTTAATTTCTGTTCATTGACTGGAAACACCCCTGCCCTATTTTTTTTGGTTTTTTTGAGATGGTCTTCCTGTAGCCCCAGCTGGCCTGGAACTCACTATCTAGACCAAGCTGATCTGCCTGCTTCTGCTTCCTGAGTGCTGGGATTAAAGGTATGAGCTACTATGGCTAGCTACTGGAAATGCCCTTCTATCTGTATGGCATTACATCTCATCTTCTCAGTTCCACCTAAAATTAAATGACAGTAACACGGTTGGCTTGTTAATGGGATTTTAGTTTTCCATTCCCCCCTTGATTATTCCATTTTATTTAATTGCATGTGGAATTCATTAGGCAAAATGAGGATATAGCCTTACCAGCTAGGATTCTTTCTTTGGCTTGATATGACATGAAATCAGGCTAGTGCAATCCCCCAAATTGGTGGCCTAAGCAAGAGCTGTTTCTCCTGGAATAGCCCAAATATTAAAGACGGGTCAGCTTACATGTGCTGAGGACAAATGTGCCTCCTCAATTCAGTCACAGCTTCCACTTTGACTCCCATCTGCCTGTCTGCATTTTTAAGTAGGGAAGAGAGGGAGTAGGAATCCCACCTGTCTCATTTCAAGGCACAACATGGTGGCTGTATACACCACTATCTGCTAGTTTCCCACTGGGTATCTAGCTACAGCTAGGAGTTTGCTACTCAGGCATTGGGATAATGCTATCACACCATGGTAAAGTAAAAATTCACCAAACTATCACAGGGGACCACCTGTAGTTAGTTAAAAACAACAACAAGTAAGATTCTGTTGCTGTGATAAAAACACCATGACCAAGGGTAACTTACAGAATAATTTATCTGGTTTACAGTACCAGAGGGTTAAGAGTTGGTCATGGCAGGGTCAGCATGGCAAAAGGCAGCCAGAGCAGAAAACATCTTCAAACAGGCACAAGAAGCAGAGAGAAACTGGAAATGGGATGTGACTATGAGCCTGCCCACAGTGTAATGCTTCATCCAGCAAGTCTGCAATTCCTAGGGATTCCATTCCATGACCTTCCCAAAATAGTGCCACCAAATGACCAAGTATTGAAATACCTTGACCATATCAGGGACACCTGCCAGTTTCCTTTTAACAAGACACTTTTAAAAAAATATAATGCAGCTGGGCGTGGTGGCGCATGCCTTTAATCCCAGCACTCGGGAGGCAGAGGCAGGCGGATCTCTGTTGAGTTCAAGGCCAGCCTGGTCCACATAGTGAGTTCCAGGACAGCTGAGGCTACAGGGGGACCCTGTCTCAAAAAGACCCCCCCCCAAAAAAAATATATATATATAATGAAAATATTTTCATAGTTTGATGAGTTTGAACCAATGTGTGCCCTTGTCATTATAAAGGCAACCTAAACAAGCTATATAGAACATTTCCTTAATGTGCCTTTCCAGACAACTGCCCCCAGTGAGGGACAGCTGCTGTTCTGATTTCTATATACATTCTCTTGTGTTGGACTTATTTTGCTTAGTATGTTTTTCAGATTCACCTGCTACCACATAGTGTGACACTGTGCAATAATATACCATCAAATGACAATTCTACAATTGGTTTATCATCCACTTGTCCACTACACTTGGGATGTTTCCAATTTGGGGATATTATGAATAACTGGTCATGAACACTTGTAAACATGTATCTGTATACTCCACTTTCATTCCTCTTAGACAAACAGGGCTACAATGCTGAGCAATGGGAATGTGTTTGGGCTACTGTAACAAAACCAACTGGGTAGTTTATAGAAAACTGAAACTCCCCACAGTGCTGGAAGCTTGAGAGCCAAGATCAAGGTACTTGTACATTCAGTATTCAATATCTGGTGCTCACTTCGTGGGTCATATATGCCACCGTACTTTATAATGTGCTTTGATTATATTCCCCCATTATCCTCTTATCCCCTTCCCTCTCCCATCAAACCTCTTCTTCCCAACAAGTCTCCCTCCTACTTTCATGTCTTTTTTTGGTGTAGCTCACTACATTTAGTTAGAGCTGCATGTATTTACTGGAGCAAGGGCAATTTACCAGTGGCAACACCACTGAGGGACACCAGCCCTCCTGCCCAAGCCACCAGTAACTGCCTGTAGTTCTTCAGAGGGGGCTGGGCCCTCAAGAACTCCTCCCCCATATTCACTGTAGTTTCCATTTGCATTCCATCCATCTTCAGATGTATGGCTTTTCTTCTTCCCCGTGTTCAAATAACAGTACTATCCAATAATTTTGCATCCATTGCTGGACTTTTTAAACTCAGGGCCTTCCAGATGTTAGGCAAACCATGTTACCACTAAGTTACACCTGGTTCTAGTACATAACTTTTAAAACTAAGAACAGCATTTATATCTTTTAGTTTTTTCACTTAGAAGTCAGTATATAAATCTTATACATATCTGAGAATTCTGATAACCACTACTACAATTAAAATACAAATACTTCTGTCAGTTTCCAAAATTACATGTGCCCCTTGGTTGTCAACCTTTACCCACCAACAGGTCACTGCTGTTGCCTTCTGTCCCACTGCATGTGCACAGATGGGAATCAGGTGAAAGGCATCGCAATTTCTCCGGAAAGCTTTCCTCACATGGTTAGGAAATGAGGAGTAAAAACTAACTCGGACTAAGAAACAGGAAACAGCCTGGGAAGAGAGCTCAATTGTAGCACTAGCATCCGCGAGGCCTTCCCTAGCTCAGTTAAGACTGAAGGAACAGGAAATTTTCTCCCAGGCACCACACGGTGCAACTGGACAGCTCTTTTTTCCTTTAGTATGCGGGGGGTGGAGGGGAGAGCCTGTGGAGGTCAGAGAGTAACTGGAGCTCTCCACTTTTACCTGGGTTTCAGGGATAAGCTCTGAAGCTCTGTAAGCGCCTTGACCTGATGAGCCACCTCGCTAGCCCACTACTGCTTTTTTAACCAGTGAAAAACTTCTCTAAAGTCAAGTACTATCACAAACTTGCCTTGCACGTTATCCGTTCAGAATGCATGAGCACGCTGCCTGGAGGGTCCTTCAGGAATACAGAAAAACAGCCGCCTTTGCAATGCCGAACAGAGAACGGTTTCTGGACTCGACCGCCCCAAGTAATCCCAACTCCGGGCCGCTTGGGTTAAGGTCTGACCTGTATCACAGGCTCAGACCGGCGTGGATGTGAGCGCACCGGGTGCTTCCTGCAGCCAGCCAGTTCCTTCTCCCTCAGTTCCTTCGCGGCCTGGCCCGTCCCCCACCCACCCTCTCCCAGTCAAGGTCCGTGCCTCCTCTCGGCCCCGGGACAGTACACCATGCGGGGTGATGGGGGCGCCACGCGTTCTCCGGCAGCTGCATGAGTGACGTAGAGACTACTCGGCTCCCGCCGCTCCGAGCACCGCCCTGTCTCAGGACCCCGCCGGGCTGCCCGCGCCGATGCCTGCCATCGCCTCTCTCGAGTCAGCCCCTCGCTCCCGCAGGAGCCGCCGGCGACCGGGGTCGCGGCCTCACTCCGGGCGGGATCTTTAGGGCCCAGTTCCCTGGCCGCGCACAGTCCCCTACCGTCCATGGCAGGCAGCCGCAGGGGCGGCCTGAGGCGGGCGGGGCGCGGCGCGGGCAGCTCCGCGAGCGGCCTGGCGGAGGTCTGAGGCGGGCGCGGCGCAGGCAGCAAGCGACACTGCGGCCGCGCTCAGGGTCGGGCGGCGGTGGCGGTGGCGGCGGCGGCGATGCTGTGGCAGCGGCTGGCGGTGGTCGAGTGGGCGGTGCTAGTCTGGGAGTTGCTGGGCGCCTCGGTCCTGTTCATCGCCCTGCGCTGGCTGGTCCGGCGGCTGGAGAAGCGGCCGCGGGCCGGGGACCGTTGCGGGACACCCTCCCCGCCGCCCGGCGCGGCTACGGCCGCCCATCCAGGTAAGGGCGCGGCGGTCCGAGGGCCTGCAGTCCGGCTTCCTGCCAGAGCGGACCTCGGCGCGGCGCGAGTCCACTGGCGGGAGTTCACCGACAGAGAAGCGGCACTTTTGATCCGAGAAAGGAGCATCCCTGCGGCGGGGGATGCGGCCGGAGACCCGGCTTCCGGGGCGCGGAGGGGGATTTTCAGAAGGCCTTCCGAGCCCGGGAGCGGCCTTGCCAGGGCTGCGAGGAGACCGGGGATGGGCCCGGGGCTTGAAGGGCGGACCAGAGACCAGACAGCACTTGCAGAAGTCGGAGTCGAGGAGAAGGACGTTGCCAGTTCTGGCGAGGGTTTGAATGTGAAGCCAAACGAAGTATCGCATGGGACTCTACAGTGTATGGCCAGAGGAGACCGGGGTGTAGTTGGCTTTTATTGCTTTCGGCTAGACTAACAGCACTGAGTGAGGAGGGGCCGGGAGGTGGGTACTGGTCACTTTAAGGTTGCGGTATTCGGCACCAGTCCTTGTCGTGACTGAAATCGTGTCACTTCTGCCCCTGGCTCCACTACTCTTGCTATGGGACTTCTCAGGATTGGTCAGGTCACTCACCCACTATTCAGCCTATCCTTTAGGAGGATAATAATAGTAATCCCTACTGTGTTTTGTGAGTTCATGCTGGAAACTGAGTCCTGCTCCCTCCTCTTGGTTACTGTTATCAACCATGTAAGATCTGCTTAATGGTGCACATCTATCTTGGTCTGGTGTTCTGAGGAAAGAAAGGTCTGGAGATAAAACCCAAGGGTCTTCAACACAGACATAAGGATACACTGTAAGGTTGAACGTTCTCGTATGGTCCTCTGGGCAGGTTTTTTGGTTGTTTTGGGAACTCCTGATGTAAACCCACTCCTCTACGGTTAGGTCCTCCATCTTTGGTCCACATGGGCCAGGCATCATGTGTTCATCAGAAGCTATGTTTCATTCACTCCCTTGCTGTTAAATCTAGTTCTTAGTGGAAGGTAAATAGGAGTTTCCCAAGTACTCTTAGGAAGATGAAATTTTAAACTGACATATGCACGTTAGAACCCTAGGGCCAAAGGAGATCTTATGGGTAATCCAGGCCTCACTTGCCACTTTGAAATTATACACAACTTCATTTTATATTTATTTAGCAATGCTGGGGATGGAACATAGGGCCTGACACATGCTAGGCAAGTGCTCCACCACTGAAGTGCATCTCAGCCCTTCCATAGTGATTTCTCAGTGTTTTTACAGCCGAAGAAACAGGCACAGGAAGGTCAGGGTCCTGTTGCTTATTGTACAGGGCTATGAAGAGGCTAGATGAAACAGGTCTGTTGACAACAGGTCTAGTATTCTCCATCTTTTAAGTTTTACATTCTCCCGTCCCCTGGGAGGCTAACTCAGTTGGTAAAGTGGTTATCTTGGAAACATGAGGATTTGAGTTGGGTCCTCAGAACTCATGTCTGAAAAAAAAAAAGATGAGGTGGAGACAAGTGGAACCCTGGGGCTCACTGGACAGCCAGTATAGCAGAGCATAGTAGGTTAGTTTCAGACCAGGAACACACCCTGCCTCAAAAAAAGGTGGACAACACCTAAAGAACAATACCTGCAGATGTTGTCCTCTGACCTCTGCATGCACACATATACACCTGCACATGCACATACAGGAACACATAGAAAATGTTAAGGGCATCTTTAATAAGTATAATGCTTAGAACTAGAGAGATGGCTCAGCGGGTAAGAGCCCTGGTTGCTCTTGCAGAGTTCCTGGGTTCCATTCCCAGTACCCAGATGATGGCTAACAACCATCCTTAACTCCAGTTCTAGGGGATCCAACAGCCTCTTCTGACCTCTGTGGGCATTGCACAACACAGGTGCACTTACATGCAGGCAATATACTCATACACATAAAAAAATAAAAATAATAAATTATTTTCTTAAATGAGTCCCATTTGTCCATTTACACTGTGAACACTGTACCAGAAACTCTGAGTGAAAAGCACCCAGATACTGGCAGCAAGCATGTGCTAGTAGGGTACAGAGCCAAAACACCAATGTTTGCAGCATCTTTTTTTCACTACAATTTCTTTTCAATTCTTTGTTTCTCATATTGAAATCATTTTAGGTGTGCAAAGGATTATAAAAATAATGCAGGAGCTGGAGAGATAGCTCAGAGGTTAAGAGCACTGGCTGTTCTTGCAGAGGACCTGGGTTCAGTTCCCAGCACCAGCTTAGTGGCTAATAACTGTCAGTAATTCCAGTTCTGGGGGACTTGACACCCTCATCTGACCTCTACAGGCATTGCACACATGGTACACTTATGTGCATGTAAGCAAAACACTCATACATTAAATAATTTTAAAAAGAATAACAAAAAAATCTCAACTCCTACACAAAGATGTAGTGCATCAGCAGGTTCTGCTTACATACCTATTAGCCAATCCAGTAGGAAACTGGAAATTTTTTTAGTTTAAAAAAAAAATATTGATGTTCACAAAAGTTACAGAGATGCTGAGAAGCTAGCCCTCTTGCATTGCTGGTGGGAATATTAAGGTTACAGCTCCTCTGGAAATTAGTCTAGCAGTGTCTCAAGGAAGTGAAGCTTGTCCTGTACTCCTGAGCTTTTGGCCTACAGAAATAAAGCTCTTATTTAAGACAGGTTTGTGCTGGCCTTGAACTCATGATCCTCCTGCCTTAGCCCTCTTGAGTGCTAGGATTATAGGAATGGGTCAGTATGCCTGGCTTTGAAAAACTTATTTTCACACAAAACCATATTTGAATGTTCATAGCAACCTTGTTTATAACTGTTCAAGTCTGGAAATAACCCACTCTTCAAAGGGAGTGGTTAAACAAAGTGGCATGTCTATACCCTGGAGTGCTTTTTAGCAGGATCTACTCAGTACCCTGAATGGATCGCAGGGGCTTTGTGCTGAGTAAGAAAAATCAGTATCAAAGGGTCTATACTGTTCTGTACTATATGATGCCATTTACTTAGCATTCTCAAAAAGAAACAGTTATGACAATAGAGAACAAATCAGTAGCTTATCAGAAATTGGAGATGATGGAGGGGATTGAATATCACCATAAAGGTTATCAGGAGGGAGATCTTTGGTGATGGAATAGAATTGTGTTCTCGTGGTGGGCACACAAGTCTGTAAGTATGGTAGACTGTCACAAAATCCTACCGAGACTCAGATAAGAATAGAACCTAGGGCAGGAGAGATGGCTCAGCAGTTAAGGGCACTTACTACTCTTGCAGAGGCTCCAAGTTCAATTCCCAGCACCCACATTGGCCCATTCATAACTGCCTGTAACTCCAGCTCCAGAGAGATTCAGATACCTCTTTGCCTCCATGGGTATCTATTTACACACACATATCTACACACATGCCCACACACATATAATTAGAAAATAGAATAAATCTTAAAAATGAGAATAGGACCTACACAGCCTTGCAGAGTCCAAGCCTGTTCACTGTAATTGTGTGAGGTTTCCTGGTTTTTTTTTTAATTGATTTTTTTTTCTGTATATTTCATACAGAAAATCATCTTTATGACCCCTTCCCCTTTGGCTCCTATAGCCCCCCACTGGAATTCATACATTCTGTCATTGGTGTTATGGCCTATTGCCGGTGCCAGCCGGCCAAGACAGTACCTGCAAGGGGGAGTGAGGATTGAAAGAAAAAACAAGAGACAGAGAAAAGATACTTGGGAGGACTGTCAGTAGAGACTGCAGCCCTGGTTTATTTTAGCTCCGCCTTTTATACAGCAGAACATCAGATAGCCACCATTTGCTTAACTCAATTAGCTTCAACAGCTGTTTTTCCCACCTGTATCTGAGGGTCAAGGAGCGGTCAAATACTTGTTGTGAACTCCACCATATAAACACATTCCTCCTGACTTGGCAGATTAGGTACTGGTGTGCAAAACACAAACTCTAAACAAGCCTGCCACAGCTCAATGTATATAATGGATTAATAGCTCCCAACAGCCTATCATGTAAAGTTAGTGTCCCCAGATGTCCCTCAGTACAAGTTCATCCACTGGGATCTAGTCAGTCTATCTAGGTCTCTCCCTTCAAGAAGATCAGCTCTCCTCACCCAGCAGTAATCAGCTGCCAATAATTCTTCGACTAAGATTGGGGCCTGCTGTTCATTTTCACAGTTCTGTACTGGGTTTTTATCTGCCTAAGTTTGCATGGATCTTGTGCTTGTTGACAGCATTGCTATAGGTTTGTGTGAGAAGGGTCCCAGGTGCCTGTAGGAACATTTCCATATGGTCATGCACCACCTCGTTGACTCTTACAATTTTTCTGCCTCCTCTTCCGCAATGGTCCCTGAGCCCTGGGTTGGTCGACCTCAATATAGGAGTCCCATCCAAGGACCCAGACTTTGCAGACGCTTATTCTCTGTTTTGGCCATTTGTGATCTTTTGTGTTCCTGGCCTTCTGTTGTATGGACCCAGACTTTGCAGACGCTTGTTCTCTGTTTTGGCCATTTGTGATCTTTTGTGTTCCTGGCCTTCTGTTGCATGAGGGAGCTGCATTGATGAGAATTGAAAGGTGCATTCCTGTTCTCTTCATCCCCTTGTTCTGTGCGTCTTAGGTGCAGAGGTTGCATCCTAGATGCTCCACTTAGGCTTGGGCAATTCACAGGGACTCTCTGTGTGTGGCCAGTGCTACAACTCTGTAATAATCTCTGTCTGTTGAAAAAGAAGCTACTTTGATATGTGGTGACTGGGATACCTGTCTGTAAATTTAGGGATCCACATTTTGCACATAGTAAGAAATTACATTTGGCTAGGGATATGAGAGTCTTGGTGTTCTCGCTAAGATCTGTGACCTCTCCAGCTGTGTGTATTTGGCAGGGTGGGTGTACAGTACCAGACATAAGTTTCCTCCCTTAAGTGGGCTTTAAGTCCAATTAGGTAGCTGTTGATTACCCCCAAGGTAAAAGTGCTACTACTGCACCAGTGTCATTTGCTGTGCTGGTCATTGCTGTGGTGTTTGGGCCTCGAAGCTAGGGTTGATGTTTTCCCTTACCAGCTTGCATAGTGTACTCCAAAGCTATGAAAGGTAGCCTTCAGGGGAAGTGGCTTCTAGGTCAGTTCCAACTCCATTGCTTCAAATCCTGTGTCCAAAGTATGTCCTGTCTTCAGCAATAGGATCTTAACATCAACCATCAAGTTCTGGGAGGCAGTCAAGGACTGTGACAATAGCCTGTGTAATTTTGGGAGTCTCTTGGAGTACCCTGACCAACAACTCAAAGGAAAGTTTCTCCTGTCTGGCACTGTTTCTTATGTGGTCTTCAGCTATACTCATGGACTCATGTACAGATGTTGTATGTAATTTTCCAGTAGGTTTTTGGACTAATACTATTCCCTGTTTTTTTTTTTTTTTTTATACTAGTTAGGCACTATTATCTTTCCTTTTTTTCTACCTGTCTTATCCTCTCTCCCTACCCTTCCCATTTAAAGTGTTCCCATTTTCCCCATTTCTCCCTTGATAATTTCTATATGCTATGGTCCCACCTCTTTTGAGCTCCTTCTTCCCCTTTATTTTCATAGTTCTTTGTATGGCCTTCTTCCCCCTCTCCTTTACCCCCTTTTTTTCACATTTGAGGCTTCCTGGTTTTAATAATGCACCATCATAAAGTGTTAACCTTTAGGGGAAGCTGGATGATGGGCCCATGAGAACTCTATAGTGTTTGTAATTCATGAGTCTACAGATATTTCAAAATAAAAAGGTAAAGGAATGCTGGGCGTGGTGGCGCACGCCTTTAATCACTTGGGAGGCAGAGGCAGGCGGATCTCTGAGTTCAAGGCCAACCTGGTCTCCATAGCGAATCCAGGCCAGCTGGGTCTACAGGGAGACCCTGTTTCAAAAAGACCAAAAAAA
>NW_008355811.1:72651-92551 GCF_000622305.1 Nannospalax galili
AAAGGTAAAGGAATTCTGCATATCATTGGCTAGATTCTCTGAGTTTTCTGTGCTACATATGTCACAACAGGTGTGACAAGGAACAGTAATGGAACATTACTGTCTAATTTGCAGCCCTAACTAAATTTCTCATCTCTCTATCAGTCTATCCATCTTCCTATGTAAGACTGCTAAGGTTGTACAAATCTTTCATTTCCAAAGCAGAATTGCCGAGTGTATTCCAGCCCAAGGATTGGTAAACTGTGGCACTCATCTGTCTTATGAGTAAAGGCTCACCATGGCCTCTTTAAGTGTCAGAGGTGATTACGCTGTAGTGTAGGAGAGACTTCATTAAAAAAAAATATTTAACAGACTTTCCAGTATATAGTTAACTGTTTCTGAAAGATTAATAAGCATGTGTTCTTTAAGATACTAGTTGCTATAGCTTGACATGTATGGATGATTTAGCATTGTCAGATCTAGTGGTACAGAATTTATGTGCAGTGTTTTATATACTTCTCATTATGACTTAAAAGTAGATCTATTATTATGTCCATTTTGTTGGTGAGGAAACTGAGGCTCAGTGTTTGAATAACTTGCCCATGGTCACAGTTAGTGATATATGAAGTTCTGTTTGTTTAGTTGCAGGGAATAAATCTTCAACAACTATCCAAAGTTTAAAAAGTAGCTTTAGAGTAACAACATGGATTATATGAATGTAGATAAGACGGGAACCTTTGGGAAACTAAGTACACACCTTAAGCATGTGTTTGACTACTGAGTTACACTCCTGTGGCCCAAGTTCATTTTTGCTTTCTTGGATCTAGGTAAAGTGACAATGGATGCTATATTGGCACGATTGAAACTCCTGAATCCAGATGACCTTAGAGAAGAAATTATGAAAGCTGGATTGAAATGTGGACCTATTACATCAACCACAAGGTTTATTTTTGAGAAGAAATTGGCTCAGGCTTTACTAGAGCAAGGTGGCTCGCTGACTTCCTCTCTTCCCGACCACAGTGAGGCAACTGCCAAGGCATTCATCCAGGGTACCCCAAGGACTCCCACATCTGTGGGAGGGAACTCAACTCAGCAGGCCAATTTTTCTGAAGATAGAGATTTTGGTTATAGTGTGGGCTTAAACCCTCCAGAAGAGGAAGCTGTAACATCCAGGGACCACCTGGTGCCCTTCAATACCTCTACTGGAATTGACAACCACAAGGCTGAAGTGACAGCTGCTAAGGAGCCACTTCTGTACTATGGAGTGTGTCCAGTATATGAGGATGGTTCTGTGAGAAATGGTAATGTGTTGCCTAGTGTCTCCTCACACAGACTAGGAAGCTGTAAGCTCATCACTCAAGATTAATGTCATTGTTCACATTTGTTACTCTCTTGAATTTTTAGTAAATTTAAGGAATAATTTTTTAAGGTTTTATTTTTATTTTGTGTGTATGAGTATTTGGCCCGCATGTATATATGCTGGCCTGGTGCCTGTGGAGGTCAGAAGAGGGCCCCTGGAACTGGAGTTAAGGACTAGTGTTATCTGCTAGGTGGGTGCTGGGAACCAAACCTCTCCAAGAGCAACCAGTGCTTTTAACTACTGAACCATCACTCTAGCCCCAAGGAATACCTTTTAAAAATTTCAAGGAGGGCCTGGAGAGATGGCTCAGTGGTTAAGAATACTGGTTGTTCTTGCACAAGACCTGGGTTCGAATCCCAGCACCCACATGGCAGCTAACAACTGTCTGTAACTCCAGTCCCAGGGGATCCGACAGCCTCTTCTGACCTCCGAGGGCATTGCACAACACAGGTGCACTTACCTACATGTGGGCAATACATGCATACACATAAAATAAAAATAATAAATTTTTTTTTAATTGCAAGGAAAACTGGATTTTATCAGATATCTTTGACTTACAAATAATGGTTGGCTGGCTGCCATTTGTTAGCAACTTTGCTGTTTAATTATCTTCCCTCTCCTTTTTTAATTCTTTATAACCCTGAATACCTTTTAGGTTAATGAATGTAGATGACCCAATGAGTACATACATAATTTTCAATCACAAGGAATTGTAATTTGGGGCTGGAGATATAGTTCAGTTGGTAGTGTTTGCCTAGCATACATGAAGTTCTGGGTTCAATCCCCAGCATCACATAAACCTCACTTAGTGGCACATGCTTGTAATCCTGGCCCTTGGGAAGTGGAGGCAGGAGAATTACTGTGAGTTCAAAACCAGCTTGGGATGTACAGGTGAGACCTTGTCTCACAAAAACAAAACAGGTGGTATATACTGTAATCCCAGCACTAGGAAGTGGAGGCAGGAGGATCAGGAGTTCAGGATCATCCTTGGCTATAGTGGGTTTAAGGCCAGCCTGAGTTATATGAAATCCCCCCTCCCCCAAAGAAAAAGAATGAAAGACAGAAAAAATGAATAATTACAGCTTCATTTTATTTTAGTCGGGGTCACACTGCATAGCTCAGGCTGTCCTGGTTCTTGCCTAGGCTATATACAGCTCTTGACTTCTGCCTTTTCCTCCTATTAGGATTATAGGTGTGAGCCATTATACCCAGTCCAAGAATTTTTAAACTTAGTTTTAAATTGTTTTCATTTAAATTTTAGTACATTTAAAATTCATTTTTTAGTATGCTATAGTATCATAGGATATGAAATGAACATACAGGCCTATATAATATATTGCTTATATACACACATATATGATCAAGCTTATTAATTTGATTCTTTTGCCAACCAAGACTCTTTAACATAAATATAGGGGGCTAGAAAGATAGCTCAGCAATTAAGAGGTCTTGATGCTCTTGAAGAAAACTGTTCGGATCCCAGCACTTATATCTGGTGGCTCAAAATTGCCTCTAACTCTAGCTTTAGGGACTCTGGTGCCCTTTTCTGGCCTCTGTTGGTACCCGCCCCCCATGTGCACATATATTTATAGACATACAAGTAAAACCTTTTTTAATCTTTTTTAAAAATGTTTTTTAAAAACAATCAAAAAATCTGAACTGTGGGGCTCTGGAGAGATGACTCAGTGGTTGAGAGCACTGGCTGCTCTTGCAGAGGACCACAGTTCAGTTCCCAGCACCCACATAGCAGCAAACAATGGTCTGTAACTCCCAGTTCCAGGGGATCTGATACCCTCTTCTGGTCTGTGCTGGCATTGTATGTATGTGATACACTTTCATGCATATAAAATTTAAAAATTTTAAAACAATCTGTACTGTGAACATGAGCATGGAGCCAGGGGACTTGTTAACAAATAAGTTAAACATGACTTTAACCCTAGGTACAATTAAGTGACAGGGGCTCCACTTACTAATCTAATTTTCCTGTTACTTTCACACTCAGAAAGGATCCATGTTTATGAAGATAAAAAGGAAGCATTGCAAGCTGTCAAAATGATCAAAGGGTCCCGGTTTAAAGCTTTTCCAACAAGAGAAGATGCTGAGAAATTTGCTAGAGGAATTTGTGATTATTTCCCTTCTCCCAACAAAACTATGTTACCACTGTCTCCTGTGAAGGCAGCACCACTCTTTGGCAGTGGTGGGTTGAGAGGTAAGCCATGTCGTACTTCTTGTCTTGACATTACTGTCAGTTACCCCCAAGTATTCTTTATGTTTCCTGATGTACAGCGACTCAGTTTTTCCATCTGTGAGAGAAGTCTGGTTCATGAGGGGAAGTGGAACACTGAGGTGCCCTACAGTGGAACAAAGGGAAATAGACTAGGGGCTAGCCTAGAGAGGTTTGGAGATACAAGGCTGGGGCCTGGGGCTGAATGGGCCCTGAAGCTAATCAGCTACGACTTAGTGCATAGTCCACAGTGAAGCAGCAAAGGGAGCACCATGTCCCTTCTGTCCCCTTGTTGCTCTACCTGCTGCTTTTTGAGTGTGGGATTTTGATGCAGCTATCTACATTCCCACCTACATTTGACTTGTAGGATCTGCAAGAGTCGGCCTCCCCTGTGGGAGCCAGAAATCTAACCATACCCTCTGCCTAACTCAGAGCTAGAGGACTGTTTCGAGAGATTTGGCCCTGGTTCATGTTCCTTCTCCCACATTTGTCTGAGCTGAACAGCTCACCTCCATTTGAGGGCCTGTCTGCTTCCCTCCCTTGTTCCCATACTCAGCCTTTTATGGTTTCTCTCAGTTTGGAAAAGTGCCCCGAGGGACTCAGTTTAAGATGCTCATAGGTTTTATTCATAAACTCACAGAAGCTGTATGTGGACTACTTTTTCTTTAATATTGGAATGTTGGAGCTCACCTACAATCCTTGTTCACCTATAAAATTGACTTTTTTTGTGTGACAAGGTCTCATTATGTAGTCCAGGCTAGCCTTGAAGTTATGATCCTCCTGTTTCGACCTCTTGAGTACTGGGATTATATACATGCTTCACCACACTTCTTGATTTGTCTGTCAGAGTACATTAAATGTACTTGCCAGCACTGCCTTGGAACTGTCACTTCAGGCTAGTGTGTGTGGGCTTTCTGCTATTACCATTTCTTACCAATCACTCCCAGGGGTTGCTGACCCTCAGTGGGAAGGCTTTAACATAACACAGAATAAGAAAAAAAAGTTTATGAGATTAAATATTCTTTAATTCTGTTTCTTGATGGCAGATGGTTCATGCCTGTCTGAATCAGAAACAGTAAACAAAGAACGAGCAAACAGTTATAAAAACCCACGTACACAGGACCTCACTGCCAAGCTGCGGAAAGCTGTTGAGAAAGGGGAAGAAGATACCTTTTCTGAACTTATCTGGAGTAACCCCCGGTATCTAATTGGTTCTGGGGACAATCCAACCATTGTGCAAGTAAGTCTGCCTTTAATAGCTTGTGGTCACTGTACTCCTGACCAATGATAATGTTTTAAGAAGCTCAGCATGTGGTCTTTTTTAAAAATTTTATTTTATGGGGCTGGAGAGATGGCCCAGCAGTTAAGAACACTGGTTTTTCTTGCAGAAGTAACCCCCGGTATCTAATTGGTTCTGGGGACAATCCAACCATTGTGCAAGTAAGTCTGCCTTTAATAGCTTGTGGTCACTGTACTCCTGACCAATGATAATGTTTTAAGAAGCTCAGCATGTGGTCTTTTTTAAAAATTTTATTTTATGGGGCTGGAGAGATGGCCCAGCAGTTAAGAACACTGGTTTTTCTTGCAGAAGACCCGGAAAATTTTATTTTATGTGTGTGTTTTGCCTGCATGTATTATAAGTGTAAAATATGTAAAAAACTGTTGCTGGGCGTGGTAGCGCACACCTTTAATCGTAGCACTTGGGAGGCAGAGGCAGGCGGATCTTTGTGTTCAAGGCCAGCCTAGTCTACATAGTGAGTTCTAGGACAGCTGAGGCTACAGGGAGACCCTGTCTCAAAAAGACCGAAAAAAAAAAAAAATGTCTACTGAGGCCAGAAGAAGGTCTCGGTTCCCTTGGAACTGTAGTTATGGATGGTTGTTAGCCACCATGTGGATACTGGGAACTGAACTCAGGTCCTCTGCAAGAGCAACAAATGCTCTTAACTGCTGAGCCATCTCTCCAGCTCCCACATGTGGTCTTCTTTCAGGAAGGATGTAGGTACAATGTCATGCATGTTGCTGCCAAAGAGAATCAGGCTTCTATATGCCAGCTGACTTTAGAGACTCTGGAGAACCCTGAGTTTATGCGTCTCATGTACCCAGATGATAACATGGACATGCTGCAGAAGCGCATCCTCTACATTGTCGACCTATATCTGAACACTCCTGACAAAGGGGTAAGTAAGCATTCATATTCAATTTGTCTGCTGAAGATTTGGATTTGATATGTGGGGGTATTTCTTGTTTTTTCTATGCTCTATCTGAGTGCAAAGCTTGTAAATTAGGAAGAGAACACTCACTGACTCAGAGAGATACATGTGGCTGGGCATGTAACACAGTGGAGTACCTATTTATAGTCCTGAAGCCCTAAGTTTAATCCCCAGCACCATTGAAAATATGGTGATGCATGCCATAATCCCAGCATTTGGGAGAGGGAGGCAAGAAGATAAGTCAAGGTCATCCTTAACTATACAGTGACTTTGAGGCCAACCTGAACTATAAGAGACTTTACCTTGTCTCAAAAAAAGGACGCTGCAGTAGGGGCTGGAGAGATGGATCAGCTGTTAAGAGCACTGGCTGCTCTTGGAGAAGACCCAGGTTCAGTTCCCGGCACCCACATGGCAACTAACAACCATCTGTAACTCCAGTTCCAGGGGATCCGATGCCCTCTTCTGATTTCTGTAGGCATTGCATGACATGGGTGCTCTTACATACATTCAGGCAAAATACTCATACCCATAAAATAAAAATAATAAAAATTAGAACAAATTTGTGGTTATGAAAATAAGACAACTCATAGAAGAGGTCCTTTGGCTGCTGTCAGACCTGTGATCAGAATGTAGCTGGACAGAGTACTCCAGGAGGTGCCCAGGGCTTTGTCAAGGTGTGGACTGGGCTGTGATGAGAGCATAAGAAAATGCCAAAAAGCAACAAAAAGGAGAATGTAGGTTTCAGTACCTTTTATTCTAGTGTGCTGTTACATCTTTCTTTTTTTTTAATCTTATTTATATGAGTATATTGCCTGCATGTATGTAAGTGCATCCATGTGGTACATTGCCAGCAGAGGTCAGAAGAGGGTGTCAGGACCCCTGGAACTGGAGTTACAGACGGTTGTTAGCCACCATGTGGGTGCTGGGAACTGAACTTGGGTCCTCTCCAAGAACAGCCAATATTCTTACCAGCTGAGCCATCTCTCTAGCCCCATGTATATTTTATCTATATTCTCATTGAGCATTACATTAAGAGTATTTCCTGTGGGAGTAAAATTTCCAGGCTGTAGATTTAACTGTTAGTGCAAGGCCCCATTTGATCCCTAACACCACAAGGAAAAAAAAGTTGGGCTGGTAAGATGGTTCAGGGAATAGAGGTGCTTGTACCCACAGGCTTGACAACCTGTTTGATTTCCAAGACCCATGTGGTAGGAGAAACCCAGATTCTATAATTTGTCCTCTGAGCTCCACACATGTACCACGGTATGTGTGCGCTAGCATGCTCGTGCACACACATACACAGACACACACACACACACATGCATACCAAAAGGACGTTTTCTTTAATGTATGAGTGTTAGGCCTACATGTGTGTAAGTGCACTCGTGTTGTGCAGTGCCTGCAAAGGACAGAAGAGGGTGTTGGCTCTCCTGGAACTGGAGTTCCAGATGGTTAGCCACCATGTGGATGTGGGTACTGGGAACTGAACCTGGGTCTTCTGCAAGAACAACCAGTGCTCTTAACCACTGACACTTATCTCTAGCCCCTAGACTTTTTTTTTTTTTTGAGACAGGAATTTTTTTATGAAGGAAAATTCAGTAGAAGTTAGAACCAAGAACTAAACTCTCAGGAATCTTAGAGTTTAGGAAATTGTTGGAGAGAGGAAAAGAAAGCACTGGGGAGCCTGAAGGAGGAAGAGTGAGACCCTGTTTCAAAATGAAAGGAAGGAAGGGAGGACAACAGGGAAGG
This sequence comes from Nannospalax galili, assembly GCF_000622305.1. Taxonomy (NCBI): domain Eukaryota; kingdom Metazoa; phylum Chordata; class Mammalia; order Rodentia; family Spalacidae; genus Nannospalax; species Nannospalax galili. Next base: position 80,174 of record NW_008355811.1, read on the forward strand.
AGGGAGGAAATTAATGATAACTTAAAGGTAAATTGTAAAGTTGTAGAGAGAAATCAATAGTCAAATTTCTCCCACTATACTCTCAAATACACTTCTGGAATTAGAATTTTGTACAGACTCCAGTTGGGTGTTCCTCCAGTTCAGTTCTGATGGTATCAAGTGAGATTCTACAGACTTAGGAGTTGGTCACAGAATATTGGCCCCCATCTCATTTACCAGCCACAAACCCAGTTTGTCCTTCTTAAACTTTGACTTCCCAAGTGTTGGACTTACAGGCAGCAATATCCATGATGCCCAGCTCACTTACTTTTAAAGTATTGGTCACATGACTGTATATTGGGTTCTGAATTATTAAAGTGACTGGCCTTCGATTTTAAGTGCTTCATTGGACCTGGGCTCTTAACACCACATAAGCAGTGACAGTAGAGTGCCAGGCTCAGGACCCTGCACATAGTGAGTATATGTTAGTGTTCCAAATACTTTTGCCAACTATAAAAGCAGTGTCTTTTTTGTTTCTGGGCTTTTTTTCTTCTAGGGAGATTAGTTTTTTCAGGCAGGGAGTTCTTGCTGACCTCAGGCTTACTACATACCTAGGAATGATCTTGAACTGCTGATCTGTCTGCCTTAACTTCCCAAGGAGCTTGTACCAAGACACCCACCTCTGAGATTTTTTGTTGTTGTTGTTGTTGTTAAATTGTTTTAAACCAGACATGGTGGTGCACACCTTTAATCCCAGTACCAGGAGGCAGAGGCTGGTAGATTGTGAGTTGGGGGCCAGCCTGGCCGATATAGTAAGTTCCAGGCCAGTCAGTGCTACATAGTGAAACCCTGTCTCAAAAAAACAAAACAAAACAAAAAACAAACTAGTTTTATTGCTGGGTATGGTGCCTCATACCTTCACACACCTTGACTTCCAGTACTCCAAATGCAGAGAGGCAGGCAGATATCTCTGAGTTAGAGGCTGGCCTTGTCTGCATAGTGAGTTCTGGGCCAGGCAGGGATAAATAGTGAGATCCTGACTGGGGAGGAGTAGCATGTGCATGCAGGGGTGGAGGCCACAGGACAACTTAGGGGAGTCAGTTCTCTGTTTCTACCAATTGAACTCAGCTTGTCAGGCCTGGGGGCAGGTGGCTTTAACCTACTGAGCTATCTCTGGCCTGGCTTTTTTGTTTTTAAATGAATACATATTTTTACTATAGAGCATCTATGTTAATAGGTTGAGTAAGCAATTGTGCTTCTATACCTTTTTCAGGGCTATGATACACCATTGCATTTTGCATGTAAATTTGGGAATGTGGATGTGGTCAATGTGCTTTCTTCACACCCTTTGATTGTGAAAAACCCAAGGAATAAATATGGTAAAACACCCAAAGATGTAAGTATCTTTGAAAATGCAATTACTGTCTATTGTTAGAAAGGAAAATACATAAATTTGTATTCTGTTATTCTAACTACAGTGAAATCACAAGTAACTGAGTTGTGTTTGTCTTGTGGGCCCATTTAGATTGCTAACTGCTGAGCATGATATATTCCACGAAGGCAGTGTATCTGTAGAACAATGAGGGATAAGCTAACCTAGTCTTGCTGGTTTATTTTTCTGAAACTGGCAGTTAGTTGTGAGCAACTCATTCTTGCCATGTTCTTTCTAAACACATTAGCCAACCAACTTCAAAGAGAATGCAGGAGGTAGTGATGGTGGTGATGGTGATGGTGATGATAATAGAGATGGGTGATGGTGATGGTCAGGATGGTAATGAAGAGTGGTGAAGGTGGTAGTGATGATGGATTATAATGCTGAAAATAATGCTGAAAGCAGCTGATAGGTATGTTCAGTTCATTGCGTACAAAATAGTCATCTGGCCTTCACACATATTCTCACATGTTCCATTCAAGCCTAGTGAAGCAGGCCTTTTTGTGATCTTTAGCAGTTGAATAAAATGTGCTGTAGTGCATCCTGTACCTGTGACATAGAAGAGAGACTTGGATCTAGTAAGAACTGAAGTGCTAGTTTGAGGACCAGGCACTGTATTGCTGCTAGGTGACCTAGACCTACCACTCTTAGAAATAAAGCCTGAAGCTGGGTGTGGTGGTGCACACCTTTAGTCTCAGCTCTCGGGAGGTAGAGGCAGGTGGATCTCTGTGAGTTTGAGGCCAGCCTGGTCTACATAGTGAGTTCGGGTCAGCTGGAGACCCCGTCTCGAAAATACAAAAAAAAAAAAAAAAGCCTAAAGACTTTTTCTCATGGGTGTGCTTCCCTTTGCTGTTATTACATTACTAATACTCAGTCTCTATAGTAAGCTGATAGAATTCATGTTTTGAAAAGAATAAGGGCTAAGTTAGCAGAACACTTCCCTGGCATGTACAAGATCCCAGTATTGCCTGGCCCCCCTCCCAAAAAAAAGAGGAAAAGGAATTAAAATTCATCAGAAACTTTAACAACCAAGAAATACACTTTTGTCTATATTTTTTCAACTTTTATGAATTTTTTTTGGTAACCAGCCTAAAACTGATGACTGTGTGTGTGTGTGTGTGTGTGTGTGTGTGTGTGTGTGTGTGTGATGCTAGGAACAGTACCTAGGGTCTCAAACATGCTAGGTCAGTCTTCTACCACAGAGCCCACAATTTGAGTTTCTTTCATGAGGTAGTAATATATGGTTTCCTTTTTTCTTATTTGAAGGTTACTGCTTTTCTCTTGTTTCTAACAAAATTATTTATTACTACTTAAATTACCCGAGGGCTCAGAAAATTGATTCCAGAATTTGCAAAAATAGACATTTGTGTTATGTATGAGTTAGTAGCTCTACTTCAACTCAGCTACATAACAGCAAAAATTTATGTATGAGCCGGACGTGGTGGTACACGCCTGCAGTCCCAGCACTCTGGAGGCAGAGGCAGGCAGATCTCTGTGAGTTCAAGGCCAGCCTGGTCTACATAATGAGTTCCAGGCCAGCTGGGGCTACAGGGAGATCCTGTTTCAAAAAAACCAAAAAAAAAAAAAAAAAAATTTATGTGTGGAGAATAGACTTTAGACTCTCACTCAGTGAAACTCCTTCTGTCAGCGTGTTCATGTATTCATTTTTGATGGGTCTCCAGGTAGCTCCAGCTGGCCTGGAACTCACTATGTAGACCAGGCTGGCCTCTATCTCACAAAGATATCCTGCTTCTGGGATTAAAAATGTGTGCCATCATGCCCAGCTCAATAGTGTACTTTTAAGCTTCTTTTCCTTGCAGAAAATAGGAAACTATAGAGTTACCTGAAGGGAAAAAATAAAATTGTCTGTATTCCTAGGTTCTGTTTTCTTGTTCTCTCCCATTGAGCTTTCAGAACAGGCTGTGCTTTTGAGCACATAGTTTCTGAGTATGAGCTTTGGGCTTTAGACTTTAAAAAGATTGATTTTTAGATCTGATGGTATAGGCAGATCTGTGAGACTTTGAAAAAAAAAAAGAAAAGGAAAAAAGGAATTGGTTTTATTGATAGGAAATGTTGCAATACAGTAAAATTTAGGGTGTTTACTTAGTCTGTTTTGTTTGAATAGGTCATTTGTGAAAGAAGTAACAACAAATCTGTGGAACTGAAAGAAAGGATTAGAGAATACTTAATGGGTGAGTTGGGGACTTAGTGCCCTTTGCAAGAGGAACTAAGATGAGAGTCTGAGTAGGCCTCACTTTCTGGGGCAGTACACTGTGGGTTTGTTTGCTTTCCTGCGTTCTGAAGAAAATGGTGCTATGAATGGCCCTCAGAGCCTCTTGAGATCATCCATTGTTTACTTTCCTGAGTGCTACCAGCTCCTTGGCCACTTCTGTTTTTATATAGTCCCTTCTTGCTCTCATTTGAGGCTCTCACTTGAGTTTTGCTGAGGAACCTTACCCCATCTCTGCATAGCAGTTTTTCTAATTGTTTCCTTCAAGGGAAGGATGTAGTACAGAACTTGTGTAGTTAGTTTGTTGGGCTTTTGTTTTTGGTTTGTTTCTGAGAGGGTCTGTTTCAGGGTCTGCCTCCTTCTTCTGCCTCTCTGGGGCTGCCCAGTTCTGCTCAGCCTTTCAGGACTAGGACCCTGTGAGGACCATCTTCCTGCTGAGTCTGTGGAGATGCTATTGTATCTCTCTATCTCTCTCTCTCCCCCTCCTTCTCCCTCTCTCCCTCCCCCTCTCTCTCCCCCTCTCCTCTCTCTCATTTTGAGACAGGGTCTCACTATGCTTGGTGCTTTCTTGTTTTTTAAAATGGGGTTTCGGGGCTGGAGAGATGGCTCAGCAGTTAAGAGCACTGACCGCTCTTGCAGAGGACTCGGGTTCAATTCCCAGCACCAACATGGCAGCTATGAACTGTCCTTAACTCCAGTTCCAGGGGAATCCGAAGCCCTCTTCTGACCTCTGTGGCATTGCACAACACGGGTGCACTCACATACATGCAGGCAATACACTCATACACATAAAATAAAAATAATAATTTTTTTTTTTTTAATGGGGTTTCACGTTTCCAGGTTGCTGTCATATTCAGGGGCTCAAGCCTCATCCTCCTGAGTAGGTTGGGACCACAGGCACGTACCTCCAACCTCTCTACACCCTGCCGTCTGCTTTCTGAGGCTTTCCTCTTCTGGTCAGGAGCTCCCAGATGTGGCATCTGTTCCTGGTTTGTAGGCTTCAGCTATGGGAGACAGCTGGTTTCAGAAGGGGCTGTTCCACTGTGTTGTTTTCAGTGAGTCTTAGAAGATACAGAAGTACTATTCTTTCCATCTCTAGCCAAAATCTGTTGGTTCTGCTCACTGAGTGAAATGCAAGCTCTCTAACCTCTGTGTTTTGCTTTCTTTTCCTGATTGTGGGCCAACAGCCATGTCTCTGGATGCTTTTATTAGATCAGAGTCCATGTAGCCTGTGTAGCCTGAGTGTTTTATTTTTGTAGAAACAGGTTCTAACCCTCATCTAAAAGTATCTGGACTTCTAATTGTCCTCTGATCTTCCAGTCTTTCTTGCATGTGCACCCATGGATCCCAGAATGTGGTGGTGGTAAAAGAGCCATTTAGCGTTTGTTAGAAGCCCCAGCTGTGTTATAGCACACAATTAAACTTTATTTTCACCTTTGGGGAATTTCAGGCCAAACTACAAGAAATACCTTAAAATGTCATCAATGTATGGGGCTGGAGTGATGGTTCATTGTTTAAGAGCACTAGCTGCTCTTACAGAGGACATAGGTTCAGTTCCTAGCACCCATATGGCAGCTAACAACCTTCTATAACTCCAGTTCCAGGGCATCTGACAACCTCTTCTGGCCTCCATGGGCACTGTATGACACGGGTACACTTATATACATGTAGACAAAACACTCAAACACCCAGGATTTAAAAATAAAATGTATTTAGTGTAACACCTGGGTGAGAAGTAGCTCTTCCATCTGATAAGACCTTTCCTATTTATGATCATGAAACTTGATCACTGCTCAGATCTGGTCACCTAGCTGTTTTTCTGAGGAGAGTATGGCACTTCTATTTCTGTATTTCTTTTTCTGGCCAAGTCTTTTGGAATCCTACACACCTCTGGTTCCTGCTGGGGGTCATGTATGAAGCCCAGGCAAGAGCTTCAGTGATCATCCTGTAATCTCTTTCACATTCTAGGCTTTCACATCGGGGAGCATGCTGCAAGACTGGCCACATTGCTGCATGCTGTCCCATAGAACATGAGACCCACACTTCCATAAATACAGGAAAGGAACCCACAGTATTTTAAGGAGAGGAATAGGATTTTAAAAAACAGACCAAAATAAAAGACCCAGATGCAATCCAGGGTGTTTTATTTTTGTGTGTGTGTTTTTTTTGTTTGTTTGTTTTTTGTTTTTGTTTTTCAGTCCCAGCTGACCTGGCACTGCCTCCATAAACTGGGCTGGCCTGGATCTCACAGAGATTGGCCTGCCTCTGCCTCAGGAGTGCTGGGATTAAAGGCGTGCATGACTACACCCAGCATGAATCCAGTTTTATAGATGCTTTTTCTGTTGTCTTCCCCCTTCCTCACAAAGTGCTGGGAATTGAACTCAGGGCTTCAGGCATGCTAGACACCTCTACCACTGAGCTACCCCACAGCCCTTTACAAACAACTCTTTTCTTTCTTTCTTTTTTTTTTAAATTAATTAATTATTTTTTGGTCTGAGACGGTCTCCCAGTAGCCTCAGCTGGCCTGGAACTCACTATGTAGACCAGGCTGGCCTTGAACTCACAGAGAACTGCCTGCCTCTGCCTCCCGAGTGCTGGGATTAAAGGTGTGCACCACCACGCCCGGCTTATTTATTATTTTTATTTTATGTGTATGCGTGTATTGCCTGCATGTAGGTAAGTGCACCCATGTTATGCAATGCCCACGGAGGTCAGAAGAGGCTGTCACATCCCCTAGGACTGGAGTTATGGACAGTAGTTAGCTGCCATGTGGGTGCTGGGATTCGAACCTGGGTCTTCTCCAAGAGCAACCAGTGTTCTTAACAGCTGAGCCATCTCTCCAGCCCCAACATACAGCTCTTAAGATCTAAAGGAATAGTTCAGCAGTAGAGTGTATACTTGGAACATTTGGGTTTATGCAAGCCCTAATAGGTTTCATCCTCAGCATTTAAAAAAAAAAAAAAAAATCCAAAAAACTTAAAGGTCCTGAATATCCCAAAGAAGTAAACAATATTTTATGAGTAGGAGTTTTGTCATATATTTTCCAAAGGTACCCATTATTTCATGTGCCACTAAAAGGGCTTGGAGGTTAGGGTGGGAAACTTGTCCATTACAAAATCTCACAGATATGTAATTTATCACAGTCTTAGACATTGAAATGCTAAATATACTTTTCCCTTTTTTTAAAAAAAAGGTATTTTTTATGTGTATGACTGTTTAGTATGTGTGAATATATGTACATCTTATATGTGCCTGGTGCACACAGAGGACAGAAAACGGTGTCAGATCCCCTGGAATTAGAGTTACAGAAGGTTGTGAGCCTCCACGTGGGTGTTAAGAACCAAACCCAGGTCCCCTGGAAGAGCAGGGAATGCTCTTAGCTGCTGAGCCATCCTTCTAGCCACCCTTTTGGTGACGACACGCTTGAACTTCTGATTCTCTTGCCTTGGCCTCCCAAGTTCTGGGATTACAGGCATAAGCCACCACACCCAGCGCTTAAAACCAAACCCAGGGCATCTTGCATGCTAGGCTAGCAAGAGATGTTAAATGCATATTTTAATGCTGTGGTTTTCAGTATGTCTATGATAATATTTTTCTAAGTAGTAGTATAAGAAAGATATAAAAGCTGTTAGAAAGCCGGGCATGGTGGCACATACCTTTAATCCCAGCACTTGGGAGGCAGAGGCAGGTGGATCTCTGAGTTCGAGGCCAGCCTGGTCTACATAGTGAGTTCTAGGTCAGCTGGGCTAAAGGGAGACCTTGTCTCAAAAAGACAAAAAAAAAAAAAAGCTATTATAAGCAATTGAAATAAAAATTTCCCCAGCAGTTGTGGGCAGCATGCCAGACTTGGTGTTCCAGCGCACTTCTTGTGCTCTTCAACAAGAATGGGAAACTGGGGAAGAGAGGAGAAAAATGTGAACTTTTTTGTGTACTAAGCTCCTTCTTTGTGCTAAGCAGGCTTCTTCCAGATTCGGGGGGGGCGGGGGGGGCGGGGTCTGCTGCTTCTCCATTCCTTTCTCTTTTCTTTCTCTCTTGGATTATTTTTGTTTGTTTTGGTTGTTTGTGTTCAGTGTGTTTCTGGATTGAAATCTGTATTTAATGTATATGAGTTTCTTGCCCACGGGTTTGTAAATGTACCACTTGCATGCCTGGTGCCCAGGGAAGCCAGAAGGAGGGTCTTGAATCCCTTGGAACTATAGTTAAGGATGGGTGTTAGCTGCCATGTGAGTTATGGAAATCAAACCCAGGTCCTCTGGGAGCCATGTCATTAGCCCCATGGGATAGGAATTTGATGGTATGGTTTAGAGGTGGATATAGAGAGATCATGACTAATTTTTTTATATTGATTTGAGGCAAGATGGGATAGGTCTGAATTTTATTGACTTATATGTTTATTTTTAGTTCATCTTTTTGCAAATATTTACTCTCAGCAGCTCATATAGATAGATGTAAGAACTTGAATACCATAAGCATACATCTGCATTAGAAATCTCAAAGCCCTGTAAAGTATATTATCTCTATTATGCAGAGAAGTCTCAAAAAAATACTTTTAGCAGAGGAAGGAAATGAGGTTCACTTAATGGTTCCTGGCACAACCTGGCCCCTAAGCATACATCACTACTTGGTCTCTTCTATCATTGTTTCCTTTGCTGTTGCCCTGACCCTTACTCACACCAGGTGAGTAGGAGCTTGTGGCTGACACCTGCCTCCTCCCTCAGGTCACTACTATGTGCCACTTCTGAGAGCGGAAGACACTTCTTCTCCTGTCATTGGGGGGCTGTGGTCCTCAGATCAGACAACTGAAGTCTCACATGGTGACCTCTGTAGAAACAGCCCAAGAGATCCTGTGTTGACACTGAGAGCCTTTGTGGGACCTCTGAGCCCATCTAAGGTAAGCTGCCAGGGAGAGAAGTTCCCAGAATTGCCATGGCTGTCTCCACATTTTAGTGTTCAGTATGCTCTAGCCTGTTGCTTTGTTTGGTGTTGGAGACCAACTCATATAGAAGCCTAAGGTCATCCTTGTGTGGCACCACCTTTGATTAAATTGTAATGAGGCCTTAGAATGTTCGCTGTGCTGCTAATATGACCAGGGAAGGTATGCTGGAAGCCCAGACCTCCTAGCATAATAGTGTTTCCTCCTGTGTATGTCTCAGGCTTCCCATCCCTTGCTAGTCTTGTCAAGCTATCCATTGTGACTTAGAGAGCTTTTGCTTGCAAATTCAAATTCCAGACAGAGCTTCCTACACTTGCAAGTCCTGCCCCTTCCCCCATGTTCTGAGCTACTGGCATCTACCTGCTTTTCCATGAGACCACAGCCAGTTGGGCTCAACTCACACCTGTAGTGATCAGGAAGTTTGTAATAATAGTGTTGATAGGCTGCAAGTCATACATGTTTGTATCCCAAATTTACAATTGACGGCTTTCTCCAGTGAAATATCTCACATATTAATGTGTGTAATCTATTCTTAAAAACTTTCTAAATAAGCAGTGATAACATTTTTCTTGTATGGCTGAGGCAGGAGAATCAGAATTTGATGACCAGCCTGCACTATATACAGTGAAACCATGTCTCAAAAAGCAACTTTTGCTGGGTGTGGTGGTGCACGCCTTTAATCCCAGCACTCAAGAGGCAGAGGCAGGCAGATCTCTGTGAGTTCAAGGCCAGCCTGGTCTGCACATTGAGTTCTAGGTCAGCTGGGGCTACAGGGAAACCCTGTCTCAAAAAGACAAAAAAAAGAAATTCTCAATAATTTGCAAATATAAAAATACCTCCAAAGGAGCAACATTAAACATCAGACTCCAATAAGAATGATTCACAGGATATTGATGTCAGTTTTCTTGATGTAAGGAAGAATAGGATATGTACCAATGGGGTGACAGGTGGGAAATACCTGTTGTCCTCAGGATAAGGTCTCATACTTGGACTGTCTTGGGCCAGATATGACCCTCTCAGTTCTCCTGTATCACATTTCCTGGGGAGACATAAACAAATATCTACCCAGGAAGTCACACAATCAGCCCAACCCCCCTGAGAATTATATGCAGTCCTGCTGCCTTTTTTGGCCATATGGTGGCTATAGCATTTGTTAAAGGGGCTAAACAGCCATCAGTTCTGTGGTGCTGGTAGTTCTGAGTCTCTGGCGAACTACATGACATAATCTGTCTCAACACTTTTTCTTCCCAGGCAGAAGATTTTCGCAAACTCTGGAAAACTCCACCTCGAGAGAAAGCAGGCTTCTTCCACAGTGTCAGAAAGTCTGACCCAGAACGAGGCATTGAGAGAGTGGGAAGGTACTCACAGGACCGTGCCCCACAGGCTGAGCAATAATGCTTTAAAGTGTGTTTGTGGTTGTGTGTGGACAGATGATGGAAAGTCTAATTATGTAACGGTTCCCAGGACTCCTGGGGGATTTTAGAGCCTTTTCTCAAAGTACGTGCCCAGTTTGAGGTTTACAGTTTGACCCTGCCATAGACATGTAAAGTTTACATACTTGACCAAAATAAGTACATGTATTGGGAAGACTGGGAAGTTACTGTGTAACTTTTTTGCTGTGAAATTTGTATTCTAGGCTAGGGGCTTCTTCCTTGAGTGTCACTCACTCTGTCATACAGTAGCTCCTTAAGGACTTTGAAGGTTCTTGCTATTAGGGAAGCACTAGAAAATGCCCCAAGTTTAGGGTAAAGTAAGAGTGTGCTCAGAATTACTGGCATAGGGCTGGAGAGACGGCCCAGTGGTTAAAAGCACTGGTTGCTCTTGCAGAGGACCTGGATTCAGTTCCCAGTACCCACAGGTGGCTAATAACCTAACAACCATCGGAAACTCCAGTTCCAGGGGATCCAACACCCTTTAGCCTCCATGAGCATTGCATACACAGGTACATTTACATACATGCAGGCAAAACACTCAAACACATAAAATAAAAATAAATAAAATTTTAATTTAAAAAATTACAGGCATTATTTTGGCAATTTAAACACTAAATGCCCATTTTCTGTACAGTCAGTTTTATGGATTTTTTTCTGTCTTCTCAACTGGATAATTGTGTTTTATTTCTTACAGGGAGCTAGCTCATGAGCTGGGGTATCCCTGGGTTGAATACTGGGAATTTCTGGGCTGTTTTGTTGATCTGTCTTCCCAGGAAGGCCTGCAAAGACTAGAAGAATACCTTGTCCTGCAGGAAACAGGCAAAAAGGTTCAACAAGAAATAGGAGAAAATGAAGCCTGCCTTGGAGAAAGAGCCTCAACCTTTGGTAAGCAAATGCAGTCTGAGGTAACTGGGTTTCTCTTTTCTTTTTTAACATCTTTTTACTCTAAAGACAGATTTTTTTTTTTTTTCTCTCCAACTGATGTCAGAAGATGCTTATATAGGTATGTAAAAATTGTGGCATATGCCAGGCATGGTGGTCCACGCCTTTAATCCCAGCACTCGGAGGCAGAGGCAGGCAGATCTCTGTGAGTTCAAGGACAGCCTGGTCTACATAGTGAGTTCCAGGACAGCTGGGGCTACAGGGAGACCCTGTCTCAAAAAGACCAAAAAAAAAAAAAAAAGTGGCATCACAACCAGCACATGTGTGTATATGCAGATATATGAATCATAGAACACCAAGGAAAGGGTTGTATGAAGTAATGGTATATAAAACTAGAGAATCAGAGCATGCAGGATGTGTGTGGACACAGGTATATGAAATCTGAAATTGGTATATGAAAATACAGGATCCTGGCAAGCAGTATTGATGCCCTTGGCTTTGTTTCCTGACCAAAATATAATTTATATTTGAATACATCATGTAATATCAGGAAAAGGACAAGGAAGACAGGCTCCAGAATACTGAGCCATTGGGATGCAGAGTACCTGAGTACAAAAGCAGGTAAATGGAATTATTAGAAAAGGTTAAGCTGGGTACCAAAAACCTCCACAAAGTAGCTTCTAACACTAGCCCCATCTAAGAAGGGAAAATTGGTCTGTGGTGTTGCTTAGTGGTGTAGCACATGCTCACCATGAGCAAAGCCTGGATTCAGTCCCCAGCATGAGGGAAGAAAAGGAAAATAAAGCATTCTTAGTATTATAAGGAAAAAGACAAAAATACCTGCAAAATGAAATGGCAAAGAAAAAGATTCTTCAAAGGAAATAAATACCTTGATCTCACTAGTAATAACAAAAAAGAAAAGGAAAAAAAAAAAAAACAATCATGCTTCTAAAAAGTAGTGCATGAGGCCAGGTATGGTGGCACACACCTTTGTTCCCAGCTTTGGGGAGGCAGAGAGGCAAGTGGATCTCTGTGAGTTCAAGGCCAGCCTGTTCTACATAGCAAGTTTCCAGGCCAGTGAGGGCAACAAAAAAAAACCAAAAAGGGAAGAAAAAAAAAGTAGTGATGATGTAAACAATTATGATATGCAATAGTGCATATAGTTTATGAGAAAAAAACAAGAAAATTAATTTATCTTTAATGTATTTGTGTAATACTAATTTTCCAATATTGGAATGATTATAGCATAACATACTGAAGTTAGACTTCACTTGAAAGTTTTTTTTTTTTTTTTTTTTTTGTTTTTTTTAAAGTCTTACACTTCATTATAATGTGCTTAGCTCTGTGCTCTTGTTTGAGTCCTGTTAGTGTTCTGTGAACACTTTGGTCTATGCATTCCAGTACTCTTCATTACCTGTCGGAGTTATTCTGACTCTTATTTTCTGATTGTTGACATTTACACAGCTCCATGGATCTCTGAATTCTGATT
>NW_008355811.1:92839-119156 GCF_000622305.1 Nannospalax galili
AGATGTTAAAATTGTCAACAGTGATTGTGGAATTGTTTCTTCCTAGTTCTGTTGCCCTGTACACATTGTATTGAGAAGCCCTGTTAGGTTTGTACACACTCAGATGTGTAAGGCCCCTGATGCTTGATCTTACATTATTATAACATGTAGCTCATTGTCTGTAGGACTCTTTGCCTGGGAGTCTACTCCATGTAGCCACATGAGCTTCTTATGTGTTATGATTGCATGCATGTTACACCTCTCTTCCATCCTTTATGTTTAGCCTGTGATGTTTCTAAAATACATATACTTGAACTATATAGTCAAATCTTGTCTTGTGCATCTGACAACTGGATTTTTAATTGGAATATTAGATCATTCCTTATTATTGTTCTGGGCTTGGTCATTCTTTAACCCTCTTGTCTTATTCTGGGTAAGTCTTTTTTTTCAGCTCAGTTTGATGTTACTTTATATTTTTTTTTTTTTTTTTTTTTTGGTTCTTTTTGAAACAGGGTCTCCCTGTCCCCCAGCTGGCCTGGAACTCGCCATGTAGACCAGGCTGGCCTTTAACTCACAGAGATCCGCCTGCCTCTGCCTCCCAAGTGCTGCAACTACAGGCATGCGCCACCACATCCAGCACCTATGTCATTTTGTAATTAAAAGAAAACTAAAAACCTAGTAAACTGACAATACACTTGCAGGGAGCTGGAACAGGGGAGGAGCCCTTCTCACTGGGTCCTTTGGGTCTAGGAAGAGTTCTGCACTCCTTCTTCCTCTCCCTGTACCTCTATACTGTTATCATTCTGAGCACCACCAGCCCTAATGACTTATAGTTGCTGTTTGTCCAGTAGTCCTCTCTTGAGACTTTCACCTCAGAAAACTTTTCATTAGAATCAGAAATAAAATTAAGACCTATTAAAAAAAATCAAAACTATAGTTAGCCGGGTATGGTGCTGGGTGACTATAATGCCAGCAGTGGGAGGTGAGCAAAGGAAGAGCAGGTTGGAGGCAGATCTTAGCTACTTAGTCTGAGGCCAGCCTGCGCTGCATGAGACCCTGTCTTAAAAAAAAAAAGTAAAGTTTACTGGGTGCAGTAGTGTACACCTGTAATCCCAAAATTTGGGAGGCAAGAGACAGGAAGATTATGGGAAATTGGAGGCCAACCTAAGCCATACAGAGAGGCAAGCCAGGAATACAACAGGGAGAGCCTGTCCCAAAAAACAAAAAGCCGTAAATTTAAAAGTCAAGCAGAAACTTTACAATAACTGGAGCTTCAAGTCTACCAAAATAGAAATTAAAACAAATATAATTTAAAGCTTTCCAATGCTAAAATTGAACCACTGACCAATAAGGCACTTTGTTTACAAATTGAATTTCCTGGAACAGTTGGAGGAAAGAACATAATCTACATATACATAAGAAAAAACAAGTCAGGGCCTGTGAGATGGCTCAGCAGGTGAAGGTGCTTGCCACACAAGCCTGGTGACCAGAGTTCAATCCCTAAAACCTACATAAAGGTAGAAAGAGAACCAACTCAACAAAGTTTGTTTCCGTCTGACCTCCAGATATGCACCATGGCACACCGCCCCCCCCCTCCGCACATTATACAATAATAATAAAAAATAAGAAACAGGTATCAGGAAGCAACCTTGAATATGGAGCATAGTGCTAGAGTAAAGACAGTTTTCATCTTAGAGTGTGATGACAGGGCTCTGGAGGTAGCTGCACAGAGCTGGAGTCAGGAAAGCTAGAAGGTGGCCTCATTTACTCTGAAGCTATTGCCTCATGTGACTGCATACACTCAGTTAATGTCAGCTAATTTTTTGGGTGATAAGCACCATAGTTGCAGTGGCTACAGCAGCATTACTTCAGGTTGCTGTTGTATTTCGTCCATGGAATAGAACAGCAATTTTTCTTATCTTTTTTTTTTTTTTTTTTTTTTTTTGAGACAGGGTCTCCCTATAGCCCCAGCTGGCCTGGAACTCCCTATGTAGACTAGGCTGGCTTCAGACTCACAAGGATCCATCTACCTCTGCCTCCCAAGTGCTGGGATTAAAGGCATGTGCCACCAACCCCGGCAAAAGCCGAAGTTTTTCATGGGATTGTTCTATGTGATATTTCTAGAGCCCTGTCAGGTCAGAGCCGAGGGAGAATTGGCTACAGGGCACCTCTGCCTTGTCTGCCTTGCTGCCTAGTCCTGCCCTTGCCTGTGGTTTTCCTGTTTGTTCCTGCCTTTGAGGGAGGAGAGGGACCTGAAAGATGGCTGTGTTGTCCTGCATACATTTCTCAGGAATAATGTAATCAGCTCTGTCTTAGAACCTGACCAGGTTTTGAATTAGTCATTTCTTGCTTGGGTTGTAGGGTTACAGTGCACTTGCGTGAAGACTCTCTAGTTCCATCCTGCACACTGACATGCTGCTTTGTTGCCCTCACAGGCAGTAGGAAGAAGCACAGCAATTCTATCTCTGTTGGAGCATTTCTAGATGAAGATGATGACATGAACATGAGCTTAGAAGAAATTAAAAACCGGCAGAATACAGTCCAAAGTCAGAGTCAGCCCACAATCAATGAATTCCAAAACTCTGAATGTGGCACCTTTCCCTTGGGGCAGAAGGTGAACTGTGGAGAAGCCTCAAGCAGGCACTGTGCCCATGACAGCAGAAATGGGCTTTGTCATCCTCTGAACCACAGGACCTCGGGTGGGAGGGAACTAGAAGCCTCCAATGGAGAGGAGGCCTTTCCATCACCTGTTTCTAGTTTGATTCTTGAGTTTGATAAACTGAATTTGCAAAAGCAAGGTGGTAGCCTTTTCAAGACACCAAATAAAAATAAGAAAATAGAAGATAAGAAGATAATGACTTCAAGAAAGGATGCAGTAGGAAGTGACTTCCTGGAACCTCCCCTTGCAACAGCCAGCCTTAGAGATAATCAAGTCAGGACTAACAAGGAAGTATCAGCTGCAGTGGCTGAAATGTCTTTGGGACGCATTAACCCCCAGCTTACGGTTCAGGCTGGCCTAGAACCTGTGTCCTCCTCTGCCATAGGAGACTCCACCAGGAGGCTCTTCCTTTCTGGGTGAGAGATGTTTGTGGCACTGTTTATAGGAGTTGTGTAGCTTCTCTATGTTCCTCAGGGTCTTCCAGAACTGTGCTGATCCAGTGTCCAGAAATATTTGATCTGCCCTAAGTTTAATTTGTTTTAGAAGTCCAAAACATGTTAATAGTAGGGTACATACTACCATGGAGAACCCAGCTGGTGTCTTTACCTTCCCCTACAGTACTTAGCTGAAAGAACTGTGTGCTCTGGTCCTGCATACCATATGTTTGTACACTTGAGTGTGGGTGCCTACAGAGGCCAGATTCTCTTGGAGCTGGAGTTAAAGGCAGTTGAGAGCCATATAAGATGGGTGCTAGGAACCAAACTTCAGTTCTTTGTGAGAGGAGTAAGTGCTCTTAACCACTGAACCATCTCTCCAGCACTTCCAGATTGGTTCTTGTGTTAAAAATGCAATGATATTTTGAAAATCTTTGGAATATTTTTAATTCAAAGTGTTTCTACTTTTGCTTTTTTTTCTGTTCTGCATTCTAGAGAGGAGCCATCAAAGCTAGATCGGGATGTTTTGGCAGCTCTCGAGTGGGCGCGTATTGATCCTGATCGGTACCCAGCTGTCCACAGGTGGAAGAGCGCTGTCCTGTGCTACTCACCCTCAGACAGACAGAGGTACTATCAGGACATCAGAGAGCAGAGACTGTGACAGGGCCATCATGCATGGGTGGCTTTCTCAGAATGGCAAAGCTAACCTGTGTGGCTGCAAGTCTAGGTTTCCATGTTGCTATGGCCACAATGCAGGTCCCCACTGAGTAGAAAAGCAGGCCAGGTTTGTTCCTGCCAAGCTGCAGCAGTGATGGCAGCATCCAGGATTTGTAGTTTGGGGTGACATGGGTTTTGTGTTGAAAATCTTTAATGTTAGAAATAGCTCCTCTCTGCACCTTGGGTGGCATGCCTATGTCTTGCCCTGTCCTTAAATCTCTACTTTGTAGCTATACTTTTCTCTGGTAACATCTCTTTTTTTGTTTCTTCAGTTGGCCAAGTCCTGCACTGAAAGGAAAGTTCACATCTCAGCTGCTGGATCTTAGCCTCCCACGTAGCAGCAGTCCAGGGCAAAGGAGTCCTGCTGGCAGCAGCCCCAGCAAACCTGGCTACACCACCTCCTCCCCTGGCCTGGGCAGCCCTGGGCGCTACAGTCCTGCACACGGAAGCCACCTCCGCAGGATGGCACACATGGCTCAGCTCACAGCTCTGTAGGGCCACCCATTGCTCATTCTTAGGGTTTGTTTCCTTTGTTTTTAAAAGAAAAAGAATAATAATACTTGCTTATTGGTAAAATTCCATGAAAAAAAATGTATTCTAAATAACTTAATTCTCACTTTGAGAGTACAGGACTTTTAGAAAATACAAATGTCCTGAGTAAAAGTCAAATGTCTGATATTTTGAAAAAGTTAATGAAGCCAGGCATGGTGGTGCACGCCTTGAATCCCAGCACTCAGGAGGCAGAGGCAGGTGGATCTCTGGGAGTTCAAGGCCAGCCAGAGATACATAGTGAGACCCTGTCTGAAAAACAAGTTAATGAAAGCAAACTCAGAGCAAGTTGTCTGAAGCTAGTGGCTATAGCAATGATGCACTTTTCAGGTAGAGACTTCTAGTTTTGGAATGGAGCAAAGATGCAAAGGCAGTTGATGGACAAGAGAGCTGTTGCTTTAGTTGAGGCTGGCTACCTGTAGTTGTTAGTAGCAACATCTCTGCAGTACCTGCATGCACATCCGCTGTTTCCAAACAGGTGAATTGTGTGTTGTCTCAGTCCTGGGGGAACAGCTTTCTGGTATGCAATGGCAAAATATGTATCACTCAATCCTAGTTGTTTCAATGGTAAGAAGGCAGGTGGCAGGAAGCAAATAGGCCTCGACTATCTCAGACTTTTCTAACAGTGCTCAAAATACTATCAGCATATAAAAATACCTTTTGTAGGGGTTGGGGATTTAGCAGGTGGATCTCTGGGAGTTCAAGGCCAGCCAGAGATACATAGTGAGACCCTGTCTGAAAAACAAGTTAATGAAAGCAAACTCAGAGCAAGTTGTCTGAAGCTAGTGGCTATAGCAATGATGCACTTTTCAGGTAGAGACTTCTAGTTTTGGAATGGAGCAAAGATGCAAAGGCAGTTGATGGACAAGAGAGCTGTTGCTTTAGTTGAGGCTGGCTACCTGTAGTTGTTAGTAGCAACATCTCTGCAGTACCTGCATGCACATCCGCTGTTTCCAAACAGGTGAATTGTGTGTTGTCTCAGTCCTGGGGGAGCAGCTTTCTGGTATGCAATGGCAAAATATGTATCACTCAATCCTAGTTGTTTCAATGGTAAGAAGGCAGGTGGCAGGAAGCAAATAGGCCTCGACTATCTCAGACTTTTCTAACAGTGCTCAAAATACTATCAGCATATAAAAATACCTTTTGTAGGGGTTGGGGATTTAGCTCAATGGTAGAGCGCTTGCCTAGCAAGTGTAAGGCCCTGGGTTTGGTCCTCAGCTCTGAAAAAAAAAACCTTTTGTCGTAAGGAAAAAGATGTTACAGCAATAACTGAACAGTTTTCTTAATTTGTTACCAGCACTTTTGTATGCTTTACTTAGTTGCTAGTGTAGTGATAATTAAGTAGTCCATAAATTGTTCTCTAGTTTTAAATTTTATCCTGAGACTTTGTGAAGCATATGGATTAAGTGACATGTATTTCATATTTCAGAATTCATTTAAAGATCATTACAGTATAAAACCTGAAAGTTTGAGTCCATTTCAGTTACTGATGTTTATTTTAGCCTTTCCCTTGGTGCTAGCCCCAAGAGATCTGCATAGAGAGTGGCATTGTACACCCCAAAGTGCCAAGATGAAACCACCTCCTTAAGGTAGGTCCTGGTTGTTTGATATAACCACTTTCA
The DNA here is from genome assembly GCF_000622305.1 of Nannospalax galili. NCBI lineage: Eukaryota > Metazoa > Chordata > Mammalia > Rodentia > Spalacidae > Nannospalax > Nannospalax galili. The sequence continues at coordinate 98,800 of NW_008355811.1, forward strand.
CATGGAGTAGTATTTTGTAGACACTTTTGAGTGCTTAATCCAAAATGACAAACTACCATGGCTCTTGCCAACTTCAGTGCCTTTTATAAGTCATTTTTAATTTTCCTGAATTTAGATTTCGAGATTGTACAATGCTACTAAGAGTAAGATTCTTTTCTATTAAAAATTCTGAATTGGAATTTTTAAAAAATTTATTTCATCTGGTAAGACATAGGTCAGGAATATTGGAATTGAAATTCAGGATTGAGAATTCAGAAATTTGTTACTTGGTATTTTCATTCCTCGTGTAGCAGATGAAATCTAGATCTAAGACAAAATACACAGCCTGTCTTAAAAAAACATTCAAAAACATCTTTGTTCTCAAAAGAAATCAGAATCTGCATGTTACATTCAGCTCTGATGTATTTTCTCTGAAATCTTACCATATTGTTCTGTTTTTTTTTTTTATTGTCAATACTCAAATAAAAATTATTGGTTTTGCCCTAATTCTACAGGATGCAGTTTTTAAATTTTTTAAATGACATTTATTTATGTGTGTGTGGAGTCAAAGGAAAACTGGTAAGAGTCATTTCTCATGTAGGTCTCAGAGGTCAGATTCAGGTCTTCAGGCTTAAAGGCAAGTGTCTTTAGCTGCTAAGCCATCTCACCAGCCTGTTTTTAAGCTTTAAACTACCTTTGGACTGTTTTCTCCACCTATGTGAAGGTCTGATGCCTGTTGGTAATCACCTAGAGAGTCTATGTCCTTTAAACATTGTTTAATGAAACATTTTTACAGAGCTTTCAGATATATCACTTACCTGTGCCTGGATAGAATTTCCTTTTTAGTAAAACTGTGAGCAGTATTTTCACAGAGAAGTACACTAATCTGAGAGTATCGTAGTGATGTGTTTTATTTTGAGACAAGGGTCTCACCATGTTGCCCTGCTGGCCTTGAACTTCTGGCCTGGTTTACTTGCTGGTTTTTAGCCCTTATTCTAATACAGTTGGTATCATGGCAGTGGGAAACCTATTTGTTAACAACCATTGGTTTATATTGTATGATTATGGGTGTGTAAGACATGCTTCCCAAAGTGGAATGTGGCATGGATAGGCTTGTAATAGACTCCAAAAATTCCACTGCTCAATTCTAGAGAAAAGCAGGGCATGATGTTGGTAAAATAAGTTGCTTTCTTTACTGTCACAGGAACTACCACCAAAGACTATTGGATGTTTGGATCTTTCTAGAAATATTAACTACTTTCAGGGGAAATGAATGGTTAGGACTTCATGTTGTCTTCTTGAGTCAGACTTAACAAAGTATACTATTATTTCTCATTTGTCTCATAGGAAATTCTGTTGGAATGAAGTACAACACAACAGTCAAGAGGAATCAGTGCCGTTTAGTGGCACATCATTCCACCCTTTCTTTCAGATTCTCTCAGTTACACAGGTGTGTGATCTTGTTTTGGCCAGACTTAACAGTATTGTTACCACTGTTATGGCATCTTTTTAATCATTTGTCCAGGGAATGTCCAGCACCAGTGGGGAGGGAAGGGGACAGACATGGACAGACAAGAACCAGGAAACATTTTCCATCATAGTATCACTGGGTCTCTAAAACCGAAGTTGTTCAAACACCTTGACCAGGTTCTCTTTTTTTTTTTTTTTTTTTTTTTGAGACAGGGTCTCCTTGTAGCCCCAGCTGGTCTGAAACATGCTATGTAGACCAGGCTGGCCTCAAACTGACAGAGATCCACCTGTCTCTGCCTCCCAAGTACTGGGATTAAAGATGTGCCACCATGCCCAGCTCAGGTTCTTCTCTAAAGTGGGCTTTTGGGGCACTCATTCCAGCCCAGGTAGTCACAGCATGGGTAGGTCAAGACTGAAGGTCCTCAAGGCCTTCCTGATGCTGGGTGTCTACCCCTCCTTGCTTCTAGCTCAGACCTGCTCCATGTACCCATCACCCACTGAGCAGAAACAGTCATCTTCACTGCCAAGGCTATAAGGCCCTATGGTGACAGAAAAATCTAGTAGAAAAAGACCCAGCAAGAAAAAGTTAGCCGAAAGAGCTAGCTGAGGGTTTATGTTAGATAAGAAAACTAAAAATTAAAACTTACTTTTAAGAAAACAGTTTATGTCCAGAACTTAGCTCTTAAAATGAACCAAATGCTTGAGTTCCCGGCTTAACTTTACAGAATCTAAAAGCCCAACTTCATGTGCGTGGTTTCAAATCTAACAATTAGTATACTTGGGTTTTATTTGGGGGATTTTACAGAAGCATTTGTAACCTATTGGATCACTGGTCTCATGATCAACTAAGACTTCTGCAGGTCCTCCCTCCAGCTTCCTTCATCTAAGTCATTTTCAGCTGTCACTTTATAGTGTGATTTTTGACTCACTGTGATGTGGAGAGATGATGGAGTCTGCAGAGAAGGCAGCTGATGATGGGATCGGGCTGAATGTACCCTCAAGGTCTTAGGCCCATAGCCTTGTATCAGTTTACAAGATCACTGCTGTTAAGAACAATCACTGCACTGCACCCTGTAGATGACTGTTGCCTCCTGAAAAGATTAACACATCTCACATACTAGGAGATGGCCTTACCTCAGAGCTTCTAAAATACTGCCTGCCCTTAGAGGTTAGCTATGGGGGACTGTGACATGTGGGGAATATCCTTAGTACAATGATCTAGGGAAGTCTCTGCCTCCCTGTAAAATGTACCCACCTTCCCATCAGGTCAGGTGAGGTGGAGCTTTGTGTTTAGAAGTTGACACACAGACCCTGGCATGTCTGCCTCAACTACTACTAGAAAGTGGCATGTGGTGGTCACAGCTACTTCCAGGTGACACCTCTCAGGCCTACTGTGGGACAAGAAGCATGCTTACCTCCTGGATTCAGGAAGGAAGTCCTAGGAGGATGCTTGGTTAACCACCAGCCCTACAGACAGAAACACTGAGACAGGGCCACTGGTGATACCACTTGTTTCTTGGGGTGTTTTTGTTTTTTTTTTAAAAAAAAAAAAACAATCACAATTAGTACTTTAAAACAAAGAGTAAAATTTTATTACATACTTATTTCCAAAGAGGACAGAGAAATGGGTCAAATATTCCAATTCATTATACTGATTACAGAAAATGCTCAATACTTTATAGAAATTATACTGTTTTTTGGGGCCAGGTATGGTGGTACACATCTGCAGTCCCAACACTCAGAAGACTGAGAAGGGTCCCAACTTTGAGACAGTAAGATCCTGTCTCAAAGAGCAAAACAAAAAACCATCCACAGACACACACAAAATAACCCCACACAAACCAAGATTTTCTCAAATTATCAGAATGTCTGGAATAGACACATCATTCCTAAATACCCAAAGATGAGCAGGAGCCAAAATGGAACTGTCAGTCTGGACATTTTTGTTTTTAGGACAACGTCCTTCTATGTAGCTCAAGCTGGCCTGAAACTCATGATCCACCCTCAACTCAGCCTCCCAAGTACTAGAATTTTACATATGCCACCTTATCTGGTCAGTCTGGGATGTTTCCTTGCCACAAAAGAACCTCCTTCAGGGCCATTATCTACCTGCCACATACAGGCCACAGCCCCTTTGCAACCTTACTTCTCATAGCTGATACCTACCTTACAGGAGGTCAAGTCCCTCTTTCCCTTCAATGAGTCAATGTAATAGTAACAGAATCTCTTAGCTTACAAGTCGGTTTTCAAAGCAAGAATCCATGTACTGTTTGACAAATATTTAAGCAACAGAAGGTTCTAGGAGTACACAAAACGAAATGAGTTGAGAACCCTGTGGTCTTGCCCGACAGATTTTCTGTGGCCCCTGGTGATTGCTCAACTGCTGTGGTCACCTGATATGGCACAGCCAGGCCTGTTTAGTCCTCAGGATAGGCCTCCCTTCTTCCTGAGGAGGTTCTTGTCCATACCCCATAGGGCTATGCTAGTAAAATAGAAAAGCTTTCAAAAAGGCCACCAAACCCGTAAGTTTCCCTCTGTGGCTTGGACCAGAAATAAGCACCTAAAACGTGGCATTTGAAATACCCTCTTTCTGGAGACAACATGAAGTTGCAGCTCTGCCTAAACGGGAACAAGGGTAGGCTGCAGCGAGGCTACCAGCAGAGGAGGAGAGGTAATCTTTCAGGCAGCTTCAGGACCGGGTGATCTTGTCCGGGGGCATGAACCCTGTGTCCCCGAGGGCCCTCAGTGCAACGCAGCCGTTGGGTCGGATCACCAAGTGGGTAATGCTGCCGTTGTTGAGGGACAGGCGGAGCCAGCCTTCCGGGGGAAACTGCAGTGCTCTGGAGAGAAAAGGATGGTAACAGAAAGCTCAGGGTGGGGCAGAGCTGTTTTGCTTGGGGAGAAGGCTGGCAGCCTTTTGAAGTAGGCATTCAGCTGGATCAGTAACTCAGGTGCTATTGTCTTCAAGGAAGGGATTCTCAGAAAAGGTCTGACTAGTCCACCAAATAAGGGATCTGACTGGTGGGGACAGGGCCTCAGGTCCAACTTAGGCTTTGTGTGAGTCAGAAATGTGCCTGGAGCCAGGCATAGTGGCATATGCCTTTAGTCTTAGCACTCTGGAGGCAGAGGTAGGTGGATCTCTGTGAGATCAAGCCAGCCTGGTCTCCATAGCAAAGTTCAGGCCATCTGGGGCTACAAAAGACGACCATGTGTCCAAAACAAAAAAAGAAATGTGCTTGGCAGGAGTGATGCTAGTGCATTTGTTTTCCACTAGATAAAGGGTATGGTTCATGACACCTACGGCATTTTCATGTTTTAAGAGTTAGGAATAGTGGGGCAAAAGAGATGGCCCAGTGTCACAAAGAGCACTTGCTGTACTTCCAGGGGGCCAGTTCAATTTCTAGCACCCATGTTTGGAGACTTAGAACCACCTGGGACCCATCGAAAAGAGGCCAAAACAAGGACTACCATGGGAAAATGGCATGAGCCTGGAGTTGTACACAGAGTAAGGAAAACCAAAAACAGAGCAGACTGAGCAGCAAACTAAGTCAGAGATCCTGATGCACAAGGTGACTGTCCACATATCCAATCACATGCACAGGACTAGCAGTCAGGGATCCTGACTCACAAGGTGTCCACACTGTTCAGACATAAACATGGAGGGAGACAGTGCTTATAGAAGGTCTGATACTAACAGGAAAGGGAAACAAAATCTCTACACAAGCTCAGTGCTGACTGCTACTGGCAGCATCCACCAAGAGGCAGTTGGGACAAGTGTGCAAGAAACAACTTCACCTGGTCCCTAGATACTCATCATTTGCACATGGTAATGGAGGGGAGCACACAGCTCCTTGACCATGTCACAGCCATTTCTACCAGGGATTTATCATTGGTACAGCAGAGGAAGGTAAGATGAGCAGGCATTCTACAGATAATGCATCAGACCTTACCAGGGTCCCCCCTCTGAGACAAGACTGAGGAAACTCAAAAGCCGGGAAGGATACAACCTGTCCTAGGTGGCTGATGGTGGTAATGGAACTGGACACTGACACAGTGGACTGTGAACACTAACTACCTAATGGCACCTACCTGCATACAATGTAGCGGATTACATTAGCATGGCATATAAAGATCTCATAGCTGTCTTCCTCTTGCTTGGCATCCGCCCGGTGGATGTAGTTACGGAACGCAGCCTCAATCCGGGCTCCATCTTCATAATACTGCTGGGGGCAGAGCAAAGAATTGGCAGTATGGGAGTAGACAAGGCTAAGGTCAAAGGGCAAACCTTGCCCTAGGCCAGTGGCCCAAGAGATGTCATTTTTACCACAGCCTCCGGCTTCCAATGAGACACAGGTGGGTCAGGCTCAATGGGGGCACCTTCCCGTAACAGGTCTGTGCTGACTCTGGAGACACCTGGGAAAAAGCAGAGACTTGTTCAGTGTTACATCCCAGGAGCGTCTCTACCCTCAGCACAGTGGGTATCTAGCACTCACCTGGCAGGTGCTTACTGATGATGTCTGTGGTCTCTACAGCACGAGTCATGGAGGAATGAACAATCTTATTAAACTTTAACCCCAAGCTTGCAAGTCGGAGCCCTGTGAGTTCAGCCTGTTCCCGACCTTGAAGGAGAAATGCCCTTGTGAATTTCAAATACCCAGACTCTCCACTTACTACACAATGAGGTGCCATCAAGCACCACTGGGGATGCTGCCCTTACAGGTCCTGGGCTTAACCAGGGTCAGGGCCTTGGAGCAAAGCAACAAGATAACCAGTTGTCTTCAATCTGAATGTACCTGATTACATAACAGTGAGCAAACTTGCGAGCTGTTTTATGTGAACACTTTGCTATGTCCAAAATCAAGTCCCAGCTGGGGATATAGCTCACTGGTAGAACACCTGACCCTGGGTTTACCCAGTACTAATAGGAGAATAAAATCAAGTCTCAACATCAAAGTGGCCCACTACTTTGTGACAACAGACACAAAAACATAACCCAACTGGGGTTGGTGATATAAACCTGTAAACCCAGCATTCAGGAGGCTGAGGCAGGAGGATTACCGTGAGTTCAAGGCCTGCCTAGACTACAAAGTTCAAATTTGTCTTATAAACAAAACACCTAGGGCTAGAGAAATGGCTTAGTGGTAAAGAGCGCCTGCTTCTCTTGCAAAGGAACCAGGTTCAGTTTTAGTACCCAAATGGTGGCTAGTAACTTGTAATTCCAGTTCCGGGGGATATGACACCCTTTTTTGCCCTCCATAGGCACTGTATGCATATGGTGCATTTATATACATACATGAAGGCAAAATATTTATACACATTAAAACACACGCACATACGCAAACTGATTCTCAGGGGTCACAAGGAAACTGGTTTTAAAGTACAGATGCTTTTCCTCAAACGTACTTTAAGCATCTGGGGGAAAACACCCTAGGAAATCATTTTCTTTTTTTTTTTTTTCTTTTTGAGACAGGGTCTCCCTGAAGTCCCAGCTGACCTGAACTCACTATGTAGACCAGGCTGGCCTTGAACTCACAATGATCTGCCTGCCTCTGCCTCCCAAGTGCTAGGATTAAAGGCATGTGCCACCACACCTGGCTAGGAAATCATTTTCTGATAGACATGGTGACCTGTATCTCCTGGTTAAGTACAGGTGCCAGAAACAACTTCTCAGGTCTGTGGCCTAGTCTGCTAGAAAACTAACCTGGAGACTGCTTACCATCCAACTTTTGAGTATGTGGACAGATAGGACATACGCTATTCAAACAAGAAATTGTTTAAAATGTAAACTCAAGCAGGCACACTGGCATGTACTCATATTCCACCGACCTGGGAGGTGAAGCAAGAGGATTCAGAATTAAGACCAGCCTCGACTACATAGTGAGACCATGTCTCATCACCTCCACCATGCCAAAGGGGGTGGGGGGGGGAGCCTGCCTCCTATCTAAGCAGGCTGATGTTCATGTTTGAGGGGACTAAGCACCTTCAAGGCCAAGCAAGGGATCTACAAGGTCCAGAACCCAACACATACCCAGTGGGGTCAGAGTGCGGTCCTTTTCCAGGGAGCCATCTACGTGGTACTGGGAATGCCGGATGAGGAAGATGTGTCTTGTAGCCTTGGCTTTGTAGTGGTCCAGTCTGGATGCCAATTCTTCTTCTCCAGATTCCACATTCCTTTTCCGAAGGTTAATGAGAGACAGCGGCTCTCGTCTAGCGGTGAAGATTGTGTTTTGTCTTGTGACCTTTCTCCTAAGATACCTTTTAGTACTTAGAAAAGGACAAGGGAGCCAAGGCTAGTACTAGCCCCAGGGAGGCCAGCCTCACAGAGCACACCTGCACTCTTCATCCAATGAGGCTGAGAGCAAGGCATGTTCTGAGTGATACAAAGTGGACACAATAGACTTGCAAAACTTGAAATGCATACTGTAGTGCCAGTGGTCAAGACTGGCCGAGGAGAGGGCTCAGAGATTAATGCGCTTATAACACAAATAAGAGGACTGGAATTTGGATCCCCAGAACCCACATAAATGCTGGGTAGGCAAGGCAGCCCACCTGTGACTCCAGCCTCAAGGTGGATCCCCAGAAGAAGCTGTCTAGTGAGACTATCCATATTAGCAAACTAGGTTGATTCAGAAACCCTGCCTTAATGGATAAAGTGGAAAAGTGATCAAGGAAGAATCTCAATACCTACCTAGGGTCTCCCATAGCTACACAAACCCACACACACACATGCTGTCATACACATGAGCACACATACACAAATACAAGCCACACATATAGGAAGGGGGGGAAAAGGAGAAAGTGATCAGTAATGCTTCGTGCATGAGACTGGAGAGCCTGTGGGAGTATGGATCAGTGGCATTGCAGCACAGCCTAAAACTATGCATCTACTAGTTATGTGGCTAGCTATTTCACTGTTCATTTTGATGTTTTTGAGACAGGATCTATGTAACCCAGGCTGGCCTTGAACACTTAGCCTTCCAAGTACTGGGATTACAGACATGTACCAATACCCCTTGGTTTAAATTCAAAAGAGAAGCAGGGGTCCCTGGCTGTATTTAGTTATGGAACGAGTCTACTTCCCACACTTGGTAGACTGAGGCAGATGGATTACAAAATTTGAGGCCAACTTGGGCTATGTAACAAGATCTGGTTTGAAAAAATAATAAAATCAGTTAAAATATACTCAGCCTTCTCTGAGAATCCCACATATTCAACCAAACAGGCATTAAAATATTCAGAAAGATATGCATCGGTGCTGAACACAGAAGCCTTTTTTTCTTGTGACTATATTTCAAGCTAACAACCACTTAGGTAGCAATTACATGGTACCAGGAATAATAAATAATCTAGAGACTATTTAAGTATATAGGAGGATGTGCCTAGGTTATCTGAAAATACTATACAATCATAAGCACCCAAAGTTGGTATGTGTACAGATCTGGAACCAATCCTCCAGGATACCAAGGGATTACTATAAGTTAAAATTTAAAAATAGAGCTGCTTTCTCAGTCACACTAAACACGTTTTAAATGCTCAGCAGTCACTGGGATAGTGGTTGTCACTGGTTGAGGGCTCAATGGGCTGGGTGTGTAGGGGTTGAAGGAACTGAAGCTACTTGCAGTTAAATGTGGGAGGCTAGAAAAGCAAATGTCAAACCTGCCAAAAATTTACTTAAAAACCGGTGGAAGAGGAAAGTCTGGGAAGTGTGGTGTTGGCTCCAGGATTACCTGGATAAGGTTAACCAGGGGTGCTAGTCCCACACCTGACCAAGCCAGAGTCTTACTGCAGATGCAAGAATGTGAGTCTGGGCCAGACCAAAACATTTGGAAGCTACTGTCAAGAGACAGGAAGCCATGGACTCCATGAGGCTATGCAGGAGGAGACCAGACTTAACCACGTGAATATACCCCTTCCTAGACCCTGCAGTTGCTTATCCATCTGCCCTGTGTCATCCCCACCTAACAAAGATGCATTCACTCCCCAGTAGATCCACACACCTGCAAACATGGCAAGCAAATATGGAACGAGCTTAAATCATAATTCAACTCTCAGTTCTACTTCGAGCGTGGGTTCTTTGACCTCACAGTGAACAGCAGTATGCCTGTAATCTCAACTCTGCAGGCTGAGAGGAAAATCTGGAGTTTAGCCTGGGCTATAAATCAAGACTATAGATAGATGAAAATCGGAAAGGCTTTAGAATTCCAGACTCAGATGCACTGTGCTGAACAAGGATCCTCCAATGGACAAGGAGAGATAATCTAGAGTTTTGTCTGGGTTATCAAGACTTTGACTACAAATAAATAGGTATTGGTGGGAAATTTTAAAGGCTTTAGAATTCCAGGCTCAGATGCACTGTCCCTGAACAAGGACCCTCCAAGGGACTGGACGGCCGTCCCCTCCTTGGAGGGATGGACGGTTCAAGCACAGGACTCCTAGGAGGAATAGGGACACGGGGAAGGGACATGGGGACCCTGGCTCATGCACACGCCATCCTTTTCAGGGGAGACATCCGCCCTCCCTGGATGGATGGGAGGAAACAGCCCCTACCCCCGGCCGCGCACCTGTCCCAGTTGGAGTCCCAGACGCCGGGCCCGGGCCGCGCGGCCCCCACCCAGGCCGGCGGCTCGGCTGCACGCGTGTCTACATCCCCGCCGCCTCGCGGCTTGCCTACTGCCACGGCGGTAAAAAGCACAACGGCTGAGCCGCCCGCCAGCCCGCAGGCCGCCAGCTGCAGCGCCTGCCGGAACGCCATACCGCACACCGCTCGGCCGGTCGGCAGAACTCGAGGGACACTCTTCCGCGTGCACCGCCCTCCGCCGGGCGGAAGCTCCGCCTCTCTCCCCGACTGCTCCGAGGCGGAGGAAGACATCCGGCTAGCAGCACCCCGGACTAGATAAGTACTGCGCTTGGTCTTGGGTTTAGGTGAACTAGGAAACTTCAGCAGGTTTGTCTCTTGCTGAGTTCGTTTGTGGTTTTTTTTTTTTTTTTTTTTTTTTTTTTTTTTTTTTTGGTTTTTTTGTGTTTTTTTTTTTTTTTTTTTTTTTTTTTTTGGTCTTTTTGAGACAGGGTCTCCCTGTAGCCGTATTCTCTTGTAGAACAGCTCATTGCTTCAAGAATATGCATACTTCGTGCAACTGTCGACTTTCATGTCCAGAAAGTCCCATACTCCTGTATTAAAATTGTCAACTCTCCATTCTCCACCCAGCGCCTGGAACCTACCACTAAAGAATTTAAAGAGCTCTCGCTATGTATTTCTCCCCAAGAATCAATGACTGTTCTAAGAAATCACACATGGAAGCTGCTGCATCTCTATTTTTTGTGACCTGCACCTTGTTCACAGTGACATCTAAGGTCATCTCTGCTGAGTCTATGTTGCCTTTCTAAAACACAGGATTCTGAAGTTTCTCCCTCTATAATTTTAAGGCATTTTGAATCAGTTGATTTAGAGTCAGATGACATCCTGAATGGTAGACTCTGTTGGTGAGTGGGTTCCCCCAGACCCCATCGATGGTGTTTCTGATGTCACTTCCTCAGAGAGGCCAGGTAGGCATACTAGAACAGTCTCGCCAAGTTAGCAAAGAGCACTCGGAACTGTCAAGAGAACAGCTGGGCCATGGTGAGTGGGAATCCTGACCACATCTGGCACACACGTCACCCAAGGCAGAGTTCAGCCCTTCAATTGTTTAATATTTGATTAATCTTACCTGCCCACTATTGAACTTCCTCTACCTTTAATCTGTACCATGGTCTGTGTTAGGTCCCAGCAGGGGTGGAAGAACAAACAGTCCTCTCCTAACAGGCAGAGATGCAAGAACTCACAAGAGCAGAGCCATCCCTTTCCTTTCACCAGACACTTTCTTCAGCTTCTCATCAGTCAGCCTCACATGGGGCTTTCTGTACCTAGTGCATGTGACACACTTAGCCTGCTCTGCCTGTTGTGTCTGGCCTCCACCCATCCCACCAATGCCCTAGCACCTGCTTCAATCATCTGGACTTACACTTACCTGAAAGCACCTTCAGTCAGGTGCTGTCTCTTCCAGGCAGACAGCTCCATGACAGTTATAATCTAGCCCCATCTTGCTAATCATGAGTCTTTTGGCACTGGGGCACACAGTAGGTGCCTAACAATACTTGCTGCATAACCTCCCTGCCTCTCAAGCATTCATTTGCAACTATCTAAAATGAAAGCCCTAACCTCCTAGCACTGCCTGGAAGCAGTTTTCTGGCCTCTTCACACCTTGACTCACTAATGCCTCCACAATCTTTCCAGAATGCCTAAGGTCCCATGGCCTTTGGGTACTGCCCTGGCATAGTCTCTTTTTAAAAAAAAATATTTTATTATTTTATGTGTATGCGTGTATTGCCTGCATGTAGGTGAGTGCACCCGTGTCGTGCTATGCCCTCGGAGGACAAAAGAGGCTGTCGGATACCCTGGACCTGGAGTTATGGACAGTTATTAGCTGCCATGTGGGTGCTGAGATTCGAACCCAGGTCTTCTGCAAGAACACCCAGTGTTCTTAACTGCTGAGCCATCTCTCTCCAGCCCCAGTTTCTTTTTGACTTCTTTAATCCCTGAGTACAAGTGCCAGTGCCAAGCAAAGTTTCACCAGGCCCTTAACTAGGAAGGTTTGGCCTCTTCCCAGAAGCCTCTTCTGCTCAGAACCAGAAGAGAGAGGTCGGGCAGCCTGCCCAATCATGTCACTGAGGAAGGGCCCTTACCTAAGCACCACTCTGCACCCACCCAGATTAACCCAGTCCTCTTCTGAAGCTTCTTTAGGGTAGCTCCAGGGGACCCTCTTTCTGGACCCACATGTCCACCCATTCCAGAGGCAGCTATTATCTATACCCAAGATGGTCCCGTGAACATGGTACTGTTTCTCTAACCTTCAAGTCCCTCTACTACTCTAGCCTCTTGACTTTCTCCTCATCTTTAAACTTCTTAAAAACATTTTGTAGACTTGCTGTTTCTCCTCCCTTCCTCCCTTCCCAGGCTAGCCTGGAACTCCTGATCCTCCTGCCTCTGCCTACAGCTTGCTGGATTATAGGCATGCACCACCATGAAGGACTTGGCTGTGATTTGTGTGCTTCCCACTCACTCTTCAATTCAACTCAATCTGGCTTCCATCCTCAATATGGCTCTTAGGACGGTCACCAATAAGGCCACTTAAAGCTCAGTTGTAGTTGCTGGGAGGGAACGGGGTGGTGCTGGGGTTTAGTTCCCCGTAACTTCTGCTGTGATCAGCCCTTTGTCATGTCATTATTGTTTCCTGGTTTTCTATTTCTTGGTCTATGTGATATATGTATATATGAATGAGTGGTCCATGTGGGAATATTATGTGTATGGGGGCCAGAGAGATGGCTCAGCGGTTAAAAGCACTAGTAGTTCTTGTAGAACACCCAGGTTCAGTTTCCAGCACCCACTTGGCTGCTAATAACTGTCTGTAAATCCAGTTCCAGGGGATCCAAAACACTCTTCTATCCTCTGGGGGCACTGCACAGCACAGGTGCACTTCCATACATACAGGCATAATATTCATACACATAAAACAAAATTTTAAACTTAAAAAAATATGTAAAAAAGTATGTAAATATTTATGTGGTATATGAGACATGGGTAGGTACTATATGTATATGATATGAAGTGAGGCCCATGTGTGTATGGAATAATATCTGTGTGGTATTATGGACTTGTTTGTATGTACAGTGTACATAGTGTGGGATGTATATGTGTGTATGTATACAGTATACATATACATGGTGTGTATATGGATGTGGTCTGTATTATGTATGTGTGTACACACTGGCTAACCTCTCTTCTTCCATTCAATGGGGGTCTGTACTGAGGCTCCTCTGTTCCTCCCCCTGGATGGTCCCTAGTCTATGAGCTCCTTCCAGGAAGGCTACTTAACAGAGCACAAAAGAAGGTGAAGTTCCTGGGGTAGCCTGAGGCCCTGGATAGGCCTGTTTGGGAAGATGGCCCTGGCTGGCAACGTGGGTGTCATAAAGGGGCCTGCCCTTTCCCTTATTCATGGTGTATAGACCTAGTTCCAGGGTCTAGAACTTGGCAGAGGGTGCCTAGTACCAGTTCTTGGAAGAAATCTGACAGCTCTCTTGACAGACCCTGACCTGAACAGGAGGAAGAATGCCACTGGAAGAGGACTGAGTTCAGTTTCAGAGAACACAGTCCATAGTTAGTTCGAGGCCAGCCTGGTCTACATAGTAAGTTCCAGGACATCTGGGGCTACAGGGAGACACTGTCTCAAAAAGACCAAAAAAAAAAAAAAAAAAAAAAAAAAAAAAAAGAAAGAAAGAAAGAAAAGAAAAGAAAAGAAAAATGCTTAGGTGGTATAAAAAACCAGAGGGAACTGCATTTGTTCAAAAGCCTACTGAGGGCTGGAAAGATGGCTCAGAGGTTAAGGAGCACTGGCTCTTCTTGTAGAAGACCCACGTTTGATTCCTAGCCCACATGGTAGCTAACAACCATCTGTAACTCCAGTTCCAGTGGATCTGATGCTGCTCTCTTCTGGCCTCTGCTGGCATAGCATGGCACAGGTGCACTTACATGCGTGCAGGCATTAACACTCATATACATAAAATAAAAATAATAAAATATTTTTTAAAGTCTACTGAAAAATACACATACAATATCTGTACACAAGTGCATGTATATAGCTGAAGGCTATATAACAAGAAACACAGTGCCAGACAGGAGAAACTTTGTGGAGACCATCCACATCCGCATTCGGCCATGTTCCGCATTTGGCCTTGTTCAGGCTTGTCTGGGCTTGTTTCTGGAATCCTGTTAGAACCAGCTTTTCCTGGTAACTGCTGATGCATGGGTCGACCAATCCAAAATAGCCACCTAGTATTTTCTACCTATCAGAGTAAGGCCACCAGTAAGTGGAACCGCCAATCGGTGTGAAGGCCCCTCCCACGGGCTGGATTGTATATAAGGGCACGCCCGAGCCCGCTCGCGCTCTCTCCGTCCCCACCATCGCTGTAACTTCTTCAATCCTGCAATAAAGCTCAGCTGACGAGAAGGATTCCAGAGTTGCGTCTTCCTTGCTGGTCGGGGTGGTCGCAACAGGTGGTGCCGAAACCCGGGAAAGTCGGAACCCCTCGGACGGAGAGCGAAGGTGAATCCAGAACTCGTACAGCCGCGGGTAAGTTAAAGTAAGTATAGACTCAGCTTGATGACCGGAGAGGTAAGTTTGTCCCTGATCCTTGCATGTTTCCTCATCCCTTGGGCTTTGGGAGTGTTGTTGAACCCCGGCACACTCCCGATGTGGAGGCTCATAGCCTCCTGCATTAAGGATGACCAAAATGCGGATCTCGTTAGAGAGGGACGCAAGGTCTTTGAGGATTATCAGGACAACTTGTCAGAAACTGGTTCGGCTAAGCAAACTGTAAAGAGGGAGGCGCCTCCGAAACAGAAACAAAAGAAGAGTAAAAGAAATATTTACAGGGAGGAAAGAAGACAGAGTCCAGAACCCCCTAAAATTATAGCTAATAAGAGAAATGAGCCTTCAGTTGGGGACACAAACTTAACTTGATAGGCCTTAACATATATGACAGAATGCATGAAACCCAGTGGGGAGGATATGAGGAGTACAGATAGGGGAGAGGGTCTAAGTATGATTAAGATGTACTTTATGAAATGCACAAAAATTCAATAAAAATACATATTAGAAAATATTGGGGCTGGAGAGATGGCTCAGCGGTTAAGAACACTGGTTTTCTTGCAGAAGACCTAGGTTCAAATCCCAGCACCCACATGGCAGCTAACAACTGACTGTAACTCCAGTCCCAGGGGATCCGACAGTCTCTTCTGACCCCCGAAGGCATTGCACAACATGGGTGCACTTACTTGTATGCAGGCAATACACACATACATGTAAAATAAAAAGAAATAAAATTTAAAAAAATAGAAAACACGTTAGGAAAAAGTGATCTGAAAAGCAGAAAGCAATTTGAGCAGAAGTATTCATCACTCTGCTTCCTGACTGGGGATACAATGTGACCAGCTGCCTCAAGCACCTTCCCCCATGACTTCCCCACTGTGAGGGACCATACCATCCAACTGTAAGCTCAGATAAGCCCTTCCTTTCTTTAAAGAAAAAAGCCATTCTTCCCGTGCCCCCCAAAAGAGAAACACTAATATAAAATAAGCAAAGTTCCTGGACTACACATAGCAGATATGCATATGGCATAGAAAGTGTTTACCCTTATAAAGTAAAACTACAAATTAAAGTATTTTTTTTAACCTACCAGTTACAGACTCTTTCTGAAAAGCTTTTGTAACATGTCAGGCAGCCTTAAATGTTTTCTACCATGGATTTCTTTGACACTGTAGTAAAGCCTATAGACCCGTCTCAGAATCAGGTTACTTTTCATAATTTTATTAATTTGGATTTTTGTTTTGTTTTTGAGGCAGGATCTCCCTGTAGTCCCAGCTGGCCTCAAGATTGCTATGTAGATGGAGCTGGTTTTGAACTTGTGGTGATCTTCCTCCCTCACCCTCCTGAGTGTGACGGTTACAGGCATAAGCCACCACACCAGGCTTAGAAACATGTTAACATGTAAAACATATAGGACTACAAAAGAGAGAACTATTCTTTTTTTAAAATTTTTATTATTTTTATTTTATGTGTATGTGTATGTTGCCTGCATGTAGGTAAGTGCACCAATGTTGTGCAATGCCCACAGAGGTCAGAAGAGGCCGTTGGATCACCTGGGACTGGAGTTACGGACAGTTCTTAGCTGCCATGTGGGTGCTGGGATTCAAACCCGGGTCTTCTGCAAGAACAACCAGTATTCTTAACTGCTGAGCCATCTCTCCAGCCCCAAGAGAGAACTATGCTGAAACACAGTTATCAAAATATTGGAAACCAATTCTACGATGCATGCAAGCCTGGTGACAAGACCTAAAGGCAGCTCTGGAACATCCGTAACAACTGTCATGTGGATTAAGAGGCCTATGGTTTTTACTGGAGACAAATAATTACTATTAACACTCCTGTGGTCTGCTTCCTAGGTTCACTAGAGAAAATGAAAAACTTGAAATGGAAAATTGAGGACTAGCAAGAAGGCTCAGCAAGTAAAGTTCTTGCTGCTAAGCCTGATGATCGGAGTTCCATCCCCCAAGATCCATATGGTGGAAGGAAAAGAACTGACTCCCAGCCGGGCGTGGTAGTGCATGCCTGTAGTCCCAGCACTTGGGAGGCAGAGGCAGGCGGATCTCTGTGAGTTCAAGGCCAGCCCAGTCTACATAGTGAGTTCCAGGCCAGCTGGGGCTGCAGGGAGACCCTGTCTCCAAAAAACCAAAAAAAAAAAAAAAAGATTCCCCCGAGTTGTCCTCTAACCTCTACACACGTGCCACGGCACATGCATACCATCACACATAAACACACAAAAAGAGGTAAATTAATTAAAAAATTTTTTAATTTATTTTAAATAATTTTATGTGTATGAGTGTTTTTCCTGCATGTATGCAAATATACTCAGGCATGCAATGCCCATGGAGGTCAGAAGATTTAAAGAGGGGCTGGAGAAATGGCTCAGTGGCACTGGCTGCTCTTACAGAGGACCCAGGTTCAGTTCCCAACACATACATGACAGCTAACAACTGTCATGACTCTAGTTCCAGGGGATTCAATGCTGTCTTCTGGCCTCTGTGGGCACTGCGTGACACAAGTGTATTTACATACACACAGGCAAAACACTCATACATACAAAAAAAATTTTTTTAATTAACATATATTAAAAATAAGAAAGAAAGGAAGGAAAGAAAAAAGGAGACTACCCTTAGCCACATCACCAGCTTGGGCCTCTCTCTGTTTTTTTGTTTTGGTTTAGTTTTTTGAGACAAGGTCTCCCTGTAGCACCAACTGATCTGGAATTTGCTATGTAGACCAGGCTGGCCTTGAACTCACAGAGATCCACCTGCATCTGCCTCCTGAGTGCTGAGAATAAAGGTGTATGCCACCATGCCTGGCTTAGGCATCTCTCTTAACCCTCATCAGAGAAGCTTCTTTTTGCAGTAAATGACAAGTAATACAGAGACCACAACTGGTCAATGTGCAGAGAACAAGAGATTGCAGTGCTCAGCTCTAAATGGAATCTCTCTCTCTCTGTCCCTCCCTCTGTCCCTCCCTCCCTCCCTCTGTCTCTCTCTCTCTCAAAAAACAACAACAACAACAACAAAAAAAAACAAACAAAAAAACAGAGCAATGGGGCTGGAGAGATGGCTCAATATTTAAGAGCACTGGCTGCTCTTTCAGAGCCTGAGTTTGGTTCCCAGCCTATACATTGTGGCTAGCAAACATCCCTAACTCCAGTTCCAGAGGATCTGATGCCCTCTTCTGGCCTCCATGGGCACTGCATGCATAGGTACACATATACATATAGGCAAAACACTCATACACATTAAATAAATATAAATAAATAGGGGCTAGCGGTTAAAAGCACTGACTGCTCTTGCAGAGGACCCAGGTCCAAATCCCAACCAGCTCCCAAATGGTGGCTAATGACCATCTGTTAACTTCAGTTCCAGGAGATCCAACACCCTCTTCTGACCTCCACAGGCATTGCATAACAGGCAATACACTCATACACATAAAATAAAAATAATAAAATATTTTAAAATAAATAAATTTTAAAGATAAAAATGTAAAAAAACAGTACAGGGAGGGGAAAGTGGTAGAAAGGCTAGGGAAGGACTTGGAGGGGAGGGAATAGAGGATGGGTTTGATCAAAATACATCAATACATATAATTTCATACATTATATGCATGTATGAAATTCTCAAACAATAAAAGAAAATGAAAGTAGTAAAAAGCTTAGACTCTGAGGCCCACCCAGGGAAGAAGGGTTGCCAATCCTGTTAACTGGAGAGCTGCAGCAAGTACCAGGACAGACACCCACCTCCAGCAAGTTCATGGTGAGGAAGAACAGCAGCAGGAAGGCTGGTGCGAAGAGCAGGCCATCCAGCAGGAGCCTCTTGACTTTGGCCAAGGGAACCTCTGGAGGGATCCAGTGTTCCATGAAGAGGTAGAAGTAGTGACTCAGTGGGCCTGTGACAAAGAACCTGAAGCACCATGGAGGTGTGAGCTGGACTACGGTTCTTTCCATACACCCTTCTCTGGTCCAGCCTCAGACAAAGATCCACCCCAGGTCCTAAACCTTCCCTCCTTCTCATTACTGACCACACACATTTATATACACCTTCTAGAAAATAACTTTCTTTCCATCTACTTTAGACACACCTTTTACCTGAAAAGATCAAAGGTACTTCAGCCAGTTCCTCTTGGTCAACTGAGAGAGCCACCATGATAGTCATAGCTAAAGTACATGCTTATGGTGGCCTCTCTGTGTACTAAACCATTTTACTGTCTATCCATAGTTGTGTCCACATGTCTTAACAGGCTCTGAGAAATGATTAGTAGTAGACATACCCCTACTCTTAGGGCTTTTCACCAAGCTCCCGAAGGAAACCAGCAAGGGCAAACCCTAGTACTACCCTCTGACTTCTCTAGACTGCCAATCTCTGCACATCTGGGAGCAAACCACACCCACCAGAACTGAGTTCCACAAAGCACAGCAATACAGGGAAGGGCAGGAAGAAAGGTCTTTCAATTCTGACGCCAAAAATCTGTAAACAAGGTTCTCAGTTTGGCATCCCATATTACTCTGGCCTACAGCAGGACAAATAAGTCTTAGGGAGGCCAAGACCATGTGGTCAGAATTGATGCTCCCTAGCTGATCTTGTTACATGCCACAGACTGGGGATACATTAGCAAGCTTGAAAGTACAAGAATAACTTTTGTGGGGCTGGAGTTGTAGCTCAGTTGGTAGAGTATCTGCCTAGCATAAAAGAAATCCTACGTTTGACCCCAGCACTGCAAAAACCTAGGTGGAGCATACCTACCTATAATCCCAGCACTCTGGAGATAGGAAGATCAGAAATTCAAGGTCATCCTTGGCTACATAGCAAGTTTTTGGCCAGCCTGGGACATGAGTCAGTCTCTCTCTCTCTCTCTCTCTCTCTCTCTCTCTCTCTCTCTCACACACACACACACACACACACACACACACAAATACACAGATACACACAAGGAAGTCTTTGTAAATGCTGAATTTAAAAAAATTCTAGAGGCTGGGGTATAGATTAGTGAGATCAGTTGCAACATACCTGAGATTGTGGGTTCACTCCTAGCATCACAAAAACAAATTTTTAATCACCCTAGTTGGAAAGACTTCTAAATAATCTAACTATAAAATTATTATTTCCGGGGCTGAAGAGGTAGCTCAGCGGTTAAGAACACTGGCTTCTCTTGCAAAGGACTCAGGTTCAATTCCCAGCACACACATGTCTGACAACTGTCAGTAATTCCAGTTCCAGGAGATCTGACACCCTCTTCTGATCTCTGGGGGCACTGCATGACACAGGTGCACTTACACACATGCAGGCAATACATTCACACACATAAAATAAAATAAATAAATAAAATATATTTTAAATAAAATTTTTATGTGTGTGAGTATATTGCCTGCATGCACGTGAGTGCACCCGTGTCGTGCAATGCCCACAGAGGACAGCTGCCTTGGAACTGACTATGTAGACCAGGCTGGCCTCAAATTCACAAAAATCCTCCTGCCTCTGCCTCCCAAGTGCTAGCATTAAGGGCAAGTGCCACCATGCCCAGGTCAAGGAGGATTTTTTTTTTTACAGAAAAATTCATTTTTAATGCAACTGACACTAAGATGTTTGCACATGCATTTCTAATCTCTATGTATCTGATTATTACCAGGCACACTCAGTTACTTTCTGAGCTCCCTGGCATCTGAGCATGGATATAAAGTCATCAGGTAGATTTCAATGGTAATGTTTTTCACATCTATTAATTATT
>NW_008355811.1:119180-145661 GCF_000622305.1 Nannospalax galili
TATTTTTTTAATTTATTTTTAATATATTTTTTTATTTTTTAGAAGAAGCATTTCATTACAGCTTTAACATACTCAATAACAATTTCCAGAGTAAAGATACATCTCTTTCAAAAGTGGCTATAAAATTTTTAGGTTCACAGTTGAATTAATACAGTTATACAACATTGAACTCAGTATAAACCCTGTAAGATATAAAACTGAATGAGTTTTTACTCTTTAAAGAAGATCTCCATTTCATGATATGCTGTTTCCTACATTTTAAAAATATTGTTTTGGTTTTTTTTTTTTTTAGAAGAAGCATATCATTACAGCTTTAACATGCCCAATAACAGTTTCCAGAGCAAAGACACAGCTCCTTCAAAAGTGCCTATACAATTTCTAGGTTCACTGTTGAATCAATACAGTTATACAATATTGAACTCAGTATAAGCCCTGTAAGACATAAAATTGAATGAGTTTTTAGCCCTCAAGAGATCTCCATTTCATTCTAAAATATACTGTTTCTTACAGAAAGACTCATTGTTTTTGCTATTAACACTGAGATGTTGGCGTGTGTCTCTAATCTGTATGTATCTGATTATTACTAGTCATAATCGTTTGCACGTGGATCCTTGGCGCTTGTATATGTCTATAAAGTCTTCGGGCAGATTTCAATGGTAATGTTCATCACCTCTACTAATTAACATGACGTAATTTTTACGCTTCTTCCTCAAATACGTTTTTTTTATTTGTTTTTTTTTTTTCTGTACACAGAACATCCCAAACCATCTTATTCAACTATACACCCACTTCCCAGATGGCACCCTCCCATAGCCTCCCTCCCCCTACTAGAGCCCTTATACTCTGTTATCCCTGCTACTGTCTGCTGTGTTGCTGGCACCACAAGCCATCCCCCCCTACTTGTCCATCTGGTGAATCTAGTCAGCCTATCTAGAGGTCTTTGTTTTAGGAAGGTCAGCTGTTCCTCATCTAGCAGCAATCAGTTGTCAATATCCCTTTAGATAAGATTGGGGTCTGCTGTTCATTTTCCCAGTTCTATGCTGGGTTACTATCTGGGAGTCCCTTGGGCCACCCTGGCCAACAACTCAAAAGAAGGTATCTCCTATCTGGCATTGTTGCTTGTTATGTAGCCTTTAGCTATACATATGGACTCTTAAAAAATTATACTGGCCTCTTTAATCTTTGGTTATACTTTCCTTTTGGGTGTTTAAGGCCATACATTTGGCCCAGATAAACCAATTTATTTTTACTCTTTTTAAGGTCTTTTGAGGATCTGTTCCTCAGGGGTCACATGGGCTTGGGAGGAGCCCCTGGCTCCTTTCTTTTACCAGTTCTGCCTATGTGAAGATAAGTCAAAGGTCCTGCCACTTTGATGTCCTCTTTCTTGACCTGTCACACCTTTAATCCCCCGCCCTGAAGTGGGAGCTCCCTGCCAAGCTCCTTCAGAGGCCAAGTCCACACATGACCACTCCTTGAAGAAAAACCAGTAGAGGTCTCCAGTTGTCATCATGCTCTCTGGGGATACACCCATATGCAGCAACCATTTGGGGAGATCTTTCCAAGGCAGTGCAGTCTCTTCTGGCCTGGGCAGTCCCATCACAACAGGATGAGGTCAATGGGACAATCCGCTGACCAAAACCAGGGTGCTAACACCATCTGAAGGAGGCATGCCCCTTGAGGAGGGTAATTAGTTATATTAATAGGTACCCAGGACTAGGGGTCCCCTTGGGACAGGGTAGCCTTCCAAACCAGCTCAGTCCTCAGGGCCATGGAATCTGAGTGGTAGCCAGTCCAGCTGGGCATCCACAGGGTCAACAGGGACGTCAGGATGTAGGGCATGCAGAGTCGTTGCTCCCATCTTGAGGTTGCTTGGATATTGTCAACTTCAGAGGCTGGTCTGGGGCAGCTCTGGCAGTCCACCCGTTTCGGATTCACAGCCGCCTTGATGTGGAAGTGATGGATCCAGTCCATCCAGTCACTTGATGCCTGAGACTTTGAGAGCTGAAGAGGTGGTCAGTATTATTTAATATGGCCCCTCCCATCTTGGGTCTAGGTTTCCCCTGACTAGGTTTGGGACCCTAACCCAAACCCAGTCTCCAGGGTTCCAGGAATGCAAGGGGCCTGGAACAGTAGGGGTTGGGGGTAGGTTCAAGTGCTCAGAGATCTCTTTTATTGTGTTAACTAAATCTTTCAAAAACTGTAGGAGGTGAACCTGCTCAAACTCTCTGAGCTCTCCAGCTTCCCTAGAAAGGAGTGGTGGTGGGCACCCAAATAGAATCTCAAAAAGAGAAAAACCACACTTTCTTGGTGCACACCATACTCTGAACAGTACAAGTGGCAAGATCTGCCAGGAGAGACTTGTTTCCTGGCAGTGTTTGGCTATGTAATTTTCAGGGTTCTATTCATCCTCTCAACCTGGCCTGAAGACTGTGGGTGACACCAAGTGTGTGGAGTCCAAGTCAGCCCCGCTGCCTTAGATACTTGCTGAACAATTTTGCTGACAAAGGCTGGGACATTATCTGACTCTGATGCTGGTTGGGACCCCAAAGTGCAGGAAGATCTCTCTGACCAAGGTCCGGGACACTTCCTGGGCTTTCTCCTTGAGAGTGGGGAAAGCTTCCACCCAGCCTGAGAAGGTGCAAACAATGACTAGTAGGTACTGGTGAAATCCACTTTCATATGTTCAAATGGGCAGGATCCCCGTTTCTGTGGCAACAATGGGGGCCAGGGGCCCTGCTTTGGGTTGTTTTGTGCATACCGTAGGCAAGCTTTACTAGCTTGTTGGGCTAGCGTCATCAGCCTTGGGGTTATCAGATATCTCTGCAACAAGTCTCCTAAGGCTGTCTTTCCTAGTTGGGTCATCTCATGTGCCTGCTGAACCAGACCCAGTGCTGCACCCTCAGGGACTATGATTTTTCCCATCAGAGGTGATCAGCCAGCCCGCCTGGTCTTCAGTTGCACCTTGATCTATGGCCAATTTTCTCTTCTCTGGACAGTACCTGGGCCGCTCAGGGAGCATTGAAAGTGCAAAACATACCTTCTAGGAGTGGGTGAGAGGGGGACCTAGGTCTATCCTCTCACAGAGGGCTGCTCATTTGGCTGCCTGGACTGCCAGCTCATTCATTTCCTTGGCTCACTCGGTCCTTGTTCTTCGTGTGAGCCTGGCAATGTACCACAGCTATGGCCAAGGAGGCCCAGACTGCTTCGAGGAGTTGGAGGATTTGGTCACTGTTTTTTATCTCCTTACCCCCTGAAGTAAGCACTCCCCTCTCTTGTGAATGTGCAGGGTGGCAAAGGCGTACCAGGAATTGGTATAGACAGTAGCCCATTTTCCTTCAGAGAGCAAGAGCTCTTGTGAGGGCATGTAACTCAGCCTTCTGGGCAGACCAGTGATCGGGGAGATAGTCCTCTTCCATGACTTTGTCTGTGGTGGTTACTGCATATCCAGTGTGATGCTCTCCATGCTGCAGACTTCGACTTCCATCAGTAAATAGTTCCAATTCTGAATTAGAAAGTGGTTCATCCTTTAAATCTGGGCAGAAGGAGAACACTTCCTCCATAATCTCCTCGAAGCTATGGAGTGGTTCACCCTCCTCTTCTGGTTGGTAGGTGGGGCTGGGTTTAGAGTATGAGTAGCCTCTATCTGGATTCTGGGATTCTCCCCCAGCATGGCCTGGTATCAAGCCACTTGCTCCCCAGTCATCCAGTGGCTGGCCATTCCATTTAACAAAGAGGTGACTTGATGCGGTACTCTGTGATGTTTTGTCCTAAAGTCAGCTTGTCTGCCTCTTGTACCAGTGCTATAGTGGCAGTGAGCGCCTGGAGACAGGGGAGCCACCCTGAAGCCACAGGGTCTAGTCTTTTGGATAAGTATGCCACTGGTCTAGTCCATAGTCCCAGTTGTTGGGTCAGCACTCCCAGGCCGACTCCCCCTTTCTCCTCACGTGGAGGGAAAATGGGCGAGTGACATCGGGAGTGCCAATGCAGGGGCTTCACTCAGCCTCTTCTTGAGTTGGTTAAAGGCATATTCCTCCTCATTCCCCCATTTTAGTGAGTCTGGAGCGGGCCCTCGGAGGGCATGGTGGAGGGGTTTGGCGATGGCAGAGAACTCTGGGATCCAGAGTCGGCAAAACCCAGCTGCCCCTAGAAACTCTTGGAGTTGTTTATGGTCTTGGGTCTGGGATATCAGGTGATCACTCGCTTTTGTCCATCCCCCAACTTCCTCTGTCCTTGGTTGAGGTGAAACCCCAAGTAAATGACTTCTTGGCAGATCTGGGCCTTTTTCTTTGAGACTTTGTACCCTGCCTCTTGTAGGAAGCTTAGCAGTTCTTTAGTCCCCTTTTTGAAGATCTCTCTAGTGGGGGCTGCCAGCAGCAGGTCATCAACATACTGCAAAATGGTGCACCAGGCAGGCCGGCAGTTCTCCAGGTCCTTGGCTAGTGCTTCCCCAAAGATGGCAGGGGAGTTTTGAACCCTTGGGGCAGGTGAGTCCATGTCAACTGCCCTTTGGAACCAGTCTCTGGGTCCTCCCATTTGAAGACAAACAAGGGCTGGCTTGCTTCTGCTAACCTTAAGCAGAAGAAGGCATCCTTTAGATCCAGGAGTGTGAAGATGGCTGCTGTTGGGGGTATCAGGCTCAGAGCAGGGTGTATGGATTGGGGACCACCGGGTGTAGCGCCTCAGTGGCACTGTTAATTCAGCACAAGTCTTGAACTGGCTGGTAATCATTGGTCCCTGGCTTCTTTATCAGGAGCAAGGGGGTGTTCCACAGAGATTGGATTTCTCATAGGATCCCTTCATCCTTAAATCTTCTGACATGAGGAGCTATCCCAAGCTGGGCTTCAAGAGAGATCAGATATTGTCTTCGTCTCACTGGAGTGGCACCTGGCTTTAGCACCACCATTACTGGTTCTTTTGCAAGGCCAATTCTTCCTTGTATGCCCCAGACTTGGGGAAAATGTTCCAAGTACCAATTAATGTCTGAGAGACCTTGTGCCTTTCCCTCTGGTATCTCTTGGTGGAGTCTCTACTCCTCTTCTGGATGGACCTCCAGAGTCAGTACAGGCAAAGGGCCGGGGGTTGTGGAACCTAAATCCATAGCCACTGTAGTGCCAAGCTTGGACAGCAAATTTCTCCCTAGTAGGGGTCCTGGTGCCTCAGGCACATACAGGAACCAATGCCGAACATGATGTCCTCCCACTACACAGTCACGTGGCTCACAAAACCAATATTTCTTGGTTATTCCTGTGGCTCCTATGATGCTGACAGAGTCTTTAGTGAGCCTTCCAGTCGGGGAGGTTAATGTCAATACAGCTGCACCAGTGTCCAGTATGAAGTCCATGGTTTGGCCCCCTAAATTGACTCTGACAACAGGCTCACTGAGGCCAATTTTAATCAAGCCGGGTCACCTTCAATCTGATTCAGAGTCCCAAGTAGAGTTCTTAGTGTCGACAGTCTGCTGCTGCTGCTGCTGGGAGACTGCTACCACCACAGGTCTGAATGCCTCTTGCCCATGGTGTCCTCTTTCAGGATCTCTTGTTTCATCTTCCTTCTCAGGACATTCATTTTTCCAGTGTCCTTTCTTTTTGCAATATGCAAATTGGTCTTTCTCTAGGGGGTTTAGGTGTTACTGGGTCCTCCCTGGGTTTCCCACTTCCTGGAGGGCCATAGCCATGATTCTGGTCATTTTCTCTTGCCATTTTTCCTTTCCTCTTTTAGCAGCTATTTCTCGATTAGCCATCACCTTAGATGCGATGTCAAGAAGCTGACTTATGTTCATTCCAGCAAACCCCTCCAATCGCTGCAGCTTCTGGAGCACATCATAAGCTGACTGCTGGACAAAAGCAGAGTTGACCACTGAATGGTTCTCTGGGGCCTCTGGCTCAAAGGGAGTAAAGTGGTGACAGGCATCACAGAGTCTTTCATAAAACTGACTGGAAGTCTCCTCTCCTTGGATAACTTCACTCACTCAAGTTAGATTGGTAGTTCCGGGACCCCTGCTCGAGCCCCTTTGAGGATAGCACGGCACATACAATCAAGAGCCTGAGCCCCCTCCTGGGTGTTGGGGTTCCAATTAGGTTGCTCATCTGGGAAAGCAGTGTCAGTGAAACATTCCGGATTTAATGACCCTTTAGGGACCTGGCTGATGAGCCTGTCCTGGCTATCTAGAGAATGCGCCTCTGTTCCTTTGAGTCAAACGAGGTGCTGAGGAGTTGGTGGCAATCATCCCAGATGGGTTGGTATGTTTGCATGATGGAATTCAGCATAGCAATCATGGCTTGGGGCTTTTCTGAATAAGGCGGTATATGTTGGCACCAGTTGAGGTCAGTCGTTGTGAATGGTTGGTGTATCAGGCTCGAGGGACCAGCAAGTATGGTCCCATCTTCTTAAAGGATGGATGGCCCTGGAGCCTGGTGGAGTGGTCTTATACCGGGCCTATAGTGAGGTGGCCTAAATTAGGAGAACGCCCCCATTTTTCAGGTAGCAGAGGCAGTGCACCTAATGGTGGTGGTGCTTGTTCCTCCGAAGCAGCTGGGTCTCTGGTGAAGGCTGGTAGTGATTAGAGTGCAGGACTGCCTTGGTTCTGGCTAACCTGCCTGGCGTTTGTTCCTTGAGCGTTGTTTGTGTCTCTGGTGGGGCAGCTTTAGCTCCATGGATTCCAGGCTGTATAAGGTCGGTAGCTGGAGAATGGCTTTCTGAGTTGGAGTCCACAGGCAGCAAGTATGGGAGGAGTTCAGAATCCTGCTCATGTCCTTGGTGGATGGGAGGGCTGGAGGACCTCTCAGTTAACCCAGACTTGCAGGTGGCCAAGACAGCAGGCGCTGGGGACTTCTGGAGGGTATAGTA
Source organism: Nannospalax galili (assembly GCF_000622305.1). Classification (NCBI taxonomy): domain Eukaryota; kingdom Metazoa; phylum Chordata; class Mammalia; order Rodentia; family Spalacidae; genus Nannospalax; species Nannospalax galili. Next base: position 126,027 of record NW_008355811.1, read on the forward strand.
TCTGAGCCAGTCAGGCAGGTGAAGTGCCTGTCCGAACCAAGAGTCTATGTAGGGGAACTGATCAGGACGTCCTGGGCTGTTGAGACAGACTTTTTTCTCTCACTCTTTTTTTTTTTTTTTCTAATATTTTATTATTTTCATTTTATGTGTATGCGTATATTGCCTGCATGTAGGTGAGTGCGCCCGTGTCATGCAATGCCTGTGGAGGTCAGAAGAGGCTGTCGGATCCCCTGGGACTGGAGTTACGGACAGTTGTTAGCTGCCATGTGGGTGCTGGGATTTGAACCTGGGTCCTTTGCAAGAACAACCAGTGTTCTTAACCACTGAGCCATCTCTCCAGCCCCTCTCTCATTCTTTTAATGGTAGGCAGATCTAGTGTGCCTCCCACTGGCCTGTCCATGTCAAAAGAAGGCCATTCAACTTCACAGAAGGTTCTTAATCTGGAGGGTTTCATCTTGGTGCCATAATCTGCATAGCCTCGCTTAAAGTTGTCCAGCATCACCTGGAGGACAGTCTGGGTCTGACACTTAGACTGGGAAGAACCCATCTGAAATTTTATAAGTGCCTGGGATGTATGTAATGTGTGCACAGGAGGGGGTAGAGAGCACCAGCCTCTCCCTCATTCAGATGCCTTCCTGGCCGGCCACCTGTCGGTGACTTAAGAGGTCTTACATTAGGGCCACACATATAATCCCCATGCTTGGTCACCGTTTAGATTAGATGACCTCAGATTTCGTAGCTGCAGAGCCAAGGAACTGTAACTTTCACTCTCACATTCACACACAAGCATTCAGAGTTTAAGACAGTTGTTACCTAGTTATTCCCACTAAATTCCTGTTCTGCCTAAAATGGGGCCAGGACCTCAGAATCACATCAAGGTTCAGTTGTAGCCTGGTTTCCTGCCTTGTTGAAGGTCAGTGCCACCCTGGTATCACGTCAGGGCTTCGTATGCAACCTCCTGTGGGTGATCAGCCCATACCAACTCCTGTCTACCCTGGGGCTTTTACCTGGTCTTGATGTCCACACTGGTCTCTGTCTCGCTTCATCTGATAAGAGGCTCCGGTCCAGGGCTTTGCAGCTCTTTCTGGCCTCCTAGAAGGAAACCCCACAGAGGGAATTCTTCAGGGGTACACACTTCTTTGTTCCAGGGGCTGTCCGGGGCTGCAGGGCCCAGGAGCGGCAGCCCCTATAACCAACAAGGGTATGGCGACTTGATCTCTGTGGGACCTCCAGAAATGTTAGGGGAAAATCAGAGACCAGTGGCCAAAGTCAGGTGAGGAGAGGGATTTAATTTTATGCTAGGGGACTGACCCACAGATCCTTCCGAAAAGGAGCCAGTTTTAGCGGTTTTTATATTCATGTGAGGAAGTACAAGTAAAAGACAGAACAGCACATAGGTGGTAATTAAGTAAAAGGTACATGTGATAATTAAGCAAGGTAACATATGGCCACAGGGGTTACAAAGACTTCCTTCCAGGTCAACCTGAGGCAGGATGGAGGAAGACTCCTGCTCACCTCCCCCATACCTCTCTCTAATCTCAGAGTTTTCTAAACTTTGGAGAACAAATGACTTCTATCCTGGGTAACCACAGGAGGTGGGGGGGATCTTAAGACTCCAGCTTATCTCCCCAGTTTATCTCTTGTCTAGGAGCTCTTCCTGCTCCACAGTTCTTAATTACCATTTCTATTACACTTTCTCCACTCACAGAGCCCTTGTCACTCTCCAACATGCCCTAAGCTCTTCCCTCAGGACCTATGCACTTGCTGTGCCCTCTGTCCACAGAACTATTTCTTCACTTCTCTGCATTCCCGTACAAATTCACCTACCCAGGAGAAACTTCTCTAACTGCTCTGGGTTACTTATTTATCTAGTTCATCTCTAAGACTCAGCTCCAAGAGAGGAGGGGCCTTAGCACCAATTTTGACTACAGCTGTATGCTCAGCACATAGGATGCACTCTGTACACACGAAAGGCTTTTAAAATTAGCTAACAAAGTTGGGCATGGTGGCGCACGCCTTTAATCCCAGCGCTTGGAAGGCAGAAGCAGGCGGATCTTTGTGAGTTCGAGGCCCACCTGGTCTACATAGTGGGTTCCAGGGCAGCTGGGGCTACAGGGAGACCCTGTCTCCAAAAGACAAAAAAAATAAATAAATAAAATTAGCTAATAAAAAATAGCTAACAAATAGGAATGTCTCATTAAGAAATTGAGTGTTGCAAAGGGCAGAGCAATGGTAAGATGCTCAGTGCTGGCTACTCAGGGTTGGAGTAGTGTCCCTAAAGTCTGGCTCCCTGGTCTTAACATTTAGACTGCAAGGGAACTGCTACGTGGGACCCACTACACAAATAGCACTTCTTGATCAAACTGCCTAAGCAGGACTCTGGGGGCATCCTGACGTAGGATTTTGCCTTTGGCACCCACATCTCCCCCAAAGGCAGCAATAGTTTAGTCTGCTGGAGCCTCTCTTCCCTCCCCTGCCCTCCCCTCCGCTCCCGTTGCCTCCCGCTTCTGCGCCCCCTCCTTTCCCGCCCTTTCCTCTGCATGCACCCACCTATTGGCCATTTTTTAGAGCACTGGGTAGGGCTTCAAGAGCAGCAGGTATTGGACGAGCGCGCGCCACGGGAGCGACCCGAGCGCGGCTTCCAACCGCAGCCTGGACGCCACTGGTGCCATCGAGGTCCGGTCTCTGCGGGATCCGGGACACTAACCCCACAGCCGGCCCACAGGGCGCAGAGCCAAGGAAGGGGAGCATAGGGCGGGGACGGCCTGACATTTCCAAGCCCTACCGCGGCCCGCATCTCGCCGGACTGCCGACCCGGTGGTGCAGACCCAGACGTGCACAACCCGCGTCTCCACAGACTTTTCCTTGGTCCCTGTGCGCCACCTCCCGGCACGCTGCGCGGATTGGAGAGGCGGGGGTCGAGGCGGGGCCGGAAGGGGCGGGGCCGGAAGATGCGCTTGCGCACATGTCAGACTGCCTTCCCCCCCCCACCCATGGCGCTACGTCTTCTGATTGGACTGGACTTTGATCTCTCGCGAGAGTAGGTGTGAGCGCGCCAAATTTTTCTTGGAGCCTTGGGAGATCTGCGGGCAGCGTCATGGTCCTGAGGAACGGCGGGCGGCGGTACGCCGAGCCGGGCGCGGACGGCGAAGGCAGCCGGTAAGAGCAGGCGCCCCGCTGCGCAAGCACTCGCGGTTGCCGCGGACCGAGGGGGGCACAGCCTCCGACTCCGGCTGACGCGGGGTCGGGCCTCGGCTGGGAGGGCTGACTTCTCACCACCTTTCCTGCTGGGAGGGCTCCGTTTTCAGCGCCTTTCCTGCGGGGAGGGCTCCCTTCTCCCCACCTTCCCCGGTTGGGCTCCTTGTTGTGTTGACCTTGCGTGTCTTCTTAGGACGCTTTTATTTTAATTTGTTATGAGAGGGAGACTCCCTCTGTCGCCCAGGATGGCCTCGAGCGCCAAGGAATCCTCCTGCCACAGCCTCTGAGTGCCGGAACTAGACGTTCTTGTACCTTTTGAGTGACTTTCCTGGGGAGACGTAATGGAATGTCTCTTCGCCCTCAAGTAAGGAGGGAGCAGGCAAACCAAAGAAAGATTATGTCAAGTTCAGCGTGGCGAAGTAAATCAGTTTATTAGTACATCGATTACTCTCGGGCAGCTTCACCACCCGGAGTGCCAACCCTCTTCCTACCAAGCTCTTGTTTCATATGGTTCATATGGCAAACCTGATTCAGAACATTGCCTGATGTGTTACAAGTCTGTGTTTGACTACATGCTCAGAGGACATAGGGCACGTACTCAATCCTTGCCCCTGTCAGGGATTTGCTGGTGCCTGTCACCATGAGGAGGATGATTTGTTTTGCTTGACCGTAGTGTATAGGCTAGGTTTTGCTACAAGATGGAGTGCTCTGGCCAGGATTTGGAGAACTAGCTAGTCTCAGCATGATACTTGTGGCTTCACAGCTCCGTTTAGATCTTCCACATACTAAATATAAGGAAATAGAGTCAGGCATTAGCCAGAGAAACTACAGTATGGTGATAAGGGAAACAGGTGCAGATTTATGTTCAGACTGGAACACTGGTGGTAGAGACAGGTAGATGTGTGGTAAGAATTTATCAACATACAAGTCCTTGAGCAGAAACCCTTCCTGAGCATGAGTAGTGGTAGAGTGCTTTCCTAGCGAGTGTGAAGCTGTGGGTCTGATGTACAACACCAGCATGTCAACTACCACAATGATAGTTACTGTGCTGACTGTTTCATGTCCATAAGCAAGTGAAAAAACACACAAAATGGACGTGGCTCTTATACTAGTATGTTCATGATATACTTAAATTTGGAGATGAGAGATGTGAAGTAATTTACCAGAATTCACAGTTGCATGATGTGTTTTTGTGGTTTGTTTTGTTTTGTACTGGAAATGGGACCCAGGGCCTCACGCATGACAGGCAAGCGCTACCACTGAGCTACATCACCAACCTGTAATCATGGACGTGCCCATAATCATTCTGCTTTGCCATGTGTGGATGTCTTTACAGCAGATGGAAGGCTGTTGTAGGAGAAACAAAAAAACCCTAAGTAGTAACTTTTAAAAAAAAATAGTTTTATTAATGCAGGGTGTGATTGTGCATGCTGTTAATCCCAGCACTTGGGAGGCAGAGGCAGGTGGATCTCTGTGACTTCGAGGCTGTCCTGGTCTATACAGTGAGTTCCAGGCCAGCTGGGGCTACAGGGAGACCCTGTCTCAAAAAGACCAAAAAGAAAAAGAAAAAAAAAATATATATATATATATATGTGTGTGTGTGTGTATATATGTATATATAAAACATGTAATATATAAAATATGTATTTTACATATATAGTTTTATTAGCTGGCTGTGGTGGCACATGCCTTTAATCCTAACACTCTTGGGAGGCAGAGGCAGTCAGGTCTTTGTGAGATTGAAGCCAGCCTGGTCTACATAGAGAGTTCTAGGCCAGCTGGGGCTACAGGAAGACCCTGTCTCAAAAATTAAAAAAAAAAAAATCTTTTCTGCATGTACTTGTATTTAGTTCTATGTAGTTTAATCACATGTGTATTCATGGGTTTACCAGCAAAGTCAAGGTGCAGAAAGGTCTGTCATAAAAATTTTGGTGCTGATTTTCATGACCATAGCCATTCCTCTGCTTCCATCTTTGGCAACTGGTAATCTATTCCCCATGTCTATAATTTTATTGTTAAAATGCTGTATAAAATGGCATCATGAGATGTGTAGCTTGGGAGGGTTGTTTTTTGTTGCTCAGCCTAATTCTCTGGTGATCCATCCAAGCTGTATTTATTAAGTTATTGCTGATTAGTATTCGTGTAGGGATAGATCAAAACCACTCTCTTGCCAAGGAATATCTGGGCTGTTAGCAGGTTTTGGCTTCTTTGAATAAAGGTGCTGTGGACATTTGCATACAAGTTGTTTTTCTCCCTCCCCCCATGCATGTAAGTTATGTGAACATGAGTTTTTATTTTTCTGGGGTTAGTGCTTAGCAATGCAGTGCTGGGGTTTGTGCATTGTTAGTATCCTGAGGCAGCAGCATCCACCTATGACTGCTGTTTTTGTTTTGTTCTAGATATAAAACCAAATGGGGTTAGGGGACCTGCCCTGGTTTTATTTTTCTCATAAATGCTGTTACTTCATTGAGCTTTTTGCCAGCCTTGACATTTTTCAGAAACACTTAGACACTGGGTTAAGGGGTCTGAGGTGGGAGAAGTCATGAGTGGTGACACCTGGTTCTCTTCTTTCACTCAGGGATGATGGCCCATCATCCTCAGTCTCAGCACTCAAGCGTCTAGAGCGGAGCCAGTGGACAGATAAGATGGACTTGCGGTTTGGTTTTGAGAGGCTGAAAGACCCTGGAGAAAGAACCGGCTGGCTTATCAACATGCACCCTGTACGCACCTGAACATTGCACAGCCTTCGCTTCTCAGGGTGGCTACACCCCTTTCTACCTGCAACATCAGTCTTGTCTGAGAATGGGTGATAGGGGAGGAGGGAGCCGTTATCTGAGAGATCTGGTTATTAGAGGCAGTTCTCCTTTCCTGTTTTACAACTTGGAGGCCACAAAGTGGCCATCATGGTAAGACCAAAATGAAGGGGGACCTCTTGGCCATCAGCATAAAGCTTTCGAGAATTATCACAGAGAAATTCAGAAAAAATCCATACTGGGGAACCATCATAATGCAGTTCTTGTGAACAAGGCTTGTTTGTACAGGGTCAAAGTAAAAAGCTGGTGTGAAGATTTTCTTTTTAAAGTGTTCAGGTTCTCAAAGAGTAGCCCCCAAAGGGCTCTTCAGCTGTGTAGAGGATAATATACTTATGTTGGCTGGTTCTCCTACAGACTGAGATTTTAGATGAAGATAAGCGCTTAGTCAGTGCAGTGGATTACTACTTCATTCAAGATGATGGGAGCAGATTTAAGGTAAGCCCCTCACTCCAAAAAACTAAGACCTGCTCATGACAAGTTGTCCAAAATGAGAGAAATTCCTTCACTTTGTCTGAAAGGAAGTAGGAGACTAGTGTATAGCTGCCTACAGCCCATCAGAAGCATGGCCCCTATAAACTGCATCAGCCACATTTAAGATGTCCTGAAAGTAGTATGTCTCTCAGGTTCCTGTGTACAGTCTCTTAAAGGAGCTGTCAAGGTCCAAGATGTTTTGGATCCAGATTGCTTATGGGTGCTACCTTGAAACCTGCCTTCACTTTCTCTCTTTTTTCTTGTCACACCCGGATGGGTTGATGACTCTTGCAGGTGGCCTTGCCCTATAAGCCATATTTCTACATTGCAACCAGAAAGGTAAGTCTGTGTTTGGTACAAACAGGTCAGATGATCTTCCTTTCTTCTACTAGGTGGTTTTTAAAACTGTGAACTGGGTAAGAAATAGATCTTATTAATGGGAAGCCCATTCATTCTAATCCTGATTTAGGGTTGTGAGCGGGAAGTTTCATCTTTTCTATCCAAGAAGTTCCAGGGTAAAATTGCAAAGGTAGAGAATGTGCCCAAAGAAGACTTGGACTTGGTGAGTACCCCCAGACCTTCCAGGGGTGGATGAGGCTGCTCTCCACTCTGTCGATGCCAGACAATATTGTGTGAGCTAGAAGGTTGGGTCATTTAATGGATAGTGGAGCAGCATGGAGAATAAGGGATGGTGGTTGTTCCCAAAGCTGCCTTTAAAGAACTGTGGTGCACATGCAGAGGTGGGCTAAGTGCTTTGACTTGTAGGCACCTACCTGACAGTCTTTACCCTCCTACTTCTCATCTTTAATTCCTTAACGTGTCTCTTCACTTTATAGCCAAATCACTTGGTGGGCTTGAAGCGGAATTATATCAAGCTGTCCTTCAACACCGTGGAGGACCTTGTCAAAGTGAGGAAGGAAATCTCCCCTGCTGTGAAGAAGAACCGAGAACAGGACCATGCTGGAGATGCATACACAGCAATGCTCTCCAGGTGACTTTTCTTCTTGTGAGCAAAGTGCCAGTTGCTGTAAAATAACAAGATTATATAAGGCAGGAAATCTTTTGTGGGGCCACCTTAATGCTTGACTACATGCAAAGCAGAAACACTTGAGCAATTAGGTAGAAATCTTAGGTGCTCTTTAGGGCTGTATTCTATTTTATGCTTTACCTCCTTGTATAGGAGGTGGGTTTGTGGCTCAGAAACTGAGTTGTTAATAACAATGAGGCCATTTTAGAGAGCTCTCTATCCACCACTTTAACACAGTTGGTCCACAAATTTTATCAAGTGTTATGTTTTATAGATGTCTTCTCCAGAGAATCTGGAGTACACAGAGAAATTTAAGTACAGAGCACCAAGTACTGTTATTAAATGTTTAGGCATAACAGGAAAGCAAAGTAAGATAAGAGAAAATCTCAGATAATTAAGTTTGGGTGACTTCAGAAAAACTAATCACAGTCTTTTGACAAAGATCATTTAAAGAACTAGGGAGGTGCTTAGATGGCAGTGCATATGCTGTATAAGAGTAAGGACCTGATTTTGAAACCCCAGGACCCACATACTGCTGGGCTCAGTAACATGTGTGGTCCCAGTGCTTCTATGGGAAAATCAGTGACAAAAGACAGGATCCCCAGAAGTTCATGGGTTAGCCAGCTTGTTGTGTACAGGGGCAAAACAACAAAAAAGAAACCTTGTTTTAAGACAAGGTGGAAGACAAGGACTGACACCTGGTATAGACACCTAAGGTGGTCCTCTGTCCTCTGTTCATGTACTGTGGCACACAGGCACACCGAAAAGAAAAAAAAAAAAAAAGACCAAAAAAAAGTTTGAAACTGAACATTTCTGTAGTTACTCCCCCAACTCCATCATCTCCAGTGATACCATAAATTGCTCTTCAGAATGTTGTAAGGTGTAGTCAGTCCACAGGGGCCTGAGCTGTCTTTCATTTTTCTCTTTCAGAAGCCAGTCAACTTTGAACTTAGAGTGAGGGAGTGCTTTGTTTTGTTTTAATTTAAATTTTATTTATTTGCAGTGCTGAGGATTGAAACTAGGGCCTTACGAATACAAGGAAAATGTTGTACTATTGAGCATTTTCCCCTAACTCCTTTTCTTTCCTTTTAATTTTTTGTTGGTTTGGTTTGGTTTGGTTTAGTTTGGTTCTGAGTCAGTCTCACACTATAGCCCAAATTGACCTGGAGCTCACTATGTAGACTGGGCTGGCCTCTGACTTGCAGCAATCCTCCTGTATCAGCCTACTAATTTTTAGAATTATAGGCTTGAGCCACCACACCTGACTTAGAGTATATCCCAGTGAAAGATTTCCTACTTGGATCTGAGACTGTTATAGGAACAGTTGACATTGTCTAGTCATTTCACTACAGCAATCTGATTGCTTTATAACATCTCATTACTACTCACTCTGCTCCTATGGAATGATGTAGTTACTTTCTTCATTAATGAAGAAAGAGATGCTCTGCCAAGGGTGGGCCGTATCTGTCAACACAGTAGAGTTGTCCACAGTCTGCATAGAAGCAGCTCTGCTCTCTCTCCAGCCTTGCATGGAGCAGCCTGCCAATAGAGAGGATGTGTTAGGAGTAGCCACACTAAGGTACTCTCCTGACTGCAGTGCTAAGTGTAACTTACCATGTAAAATGTACACATCTCAAGTATTCTCTGAATTTTCTTGTCTCTGTGGCCTGTTGCTCAAGTAGGGTAATTATCCAAGGCCATTTTTCTAGAGCCTGCCCTGGTCATTGCAACTGTCTCAGTTGCCTTAGTGTTTACTCAGTTTGGACTCCAGTCTTCACCATCTCTAACCCCTAGCAGATCAAAGTTTAGTTGTTGGGTTTCTGTGCTTACTTACCAGTGTTCTGCAAGGGGGCAGTGTAATTACTGATGAAGAGGAAACCTCTAAAAAAATAGCCGACCAATTGGACAACATAGTGGACATGCGAGAGTATGACGTCCCCTACCATATCCGTCTCTCCATCGACCTCAAAATTCACGTGGTAAGGGGAAGGTAGCTATTGCTTGAGTGAAGTTCCTCAGAGCTGGGGGGTAATATGGATAAATCTGCACAGAAATAGACCTTTCTGGGACTGGCAAGATGGCTCAGCAGGTAAAGGTACTTCCTGGCAAGCCCGATGATATGAGTTCAGTCCCCAAGACCCAATGGTGGAAGGAAAGAACCAATTCCTACAAGTTGTTCACTGACATACACACATGCGAATGTGCGTGCACACACACATACATGCACATGCTAAATAAATGTAATAAAAAGGTTTTTTTTTTTTTGAAAGAAATAGATGTTTCTGGATGGAGAACTCATTGATTCATGCTGCAATGTTCCACAGGCTCACTGGTACAATATCAGGCACCGAGGAAATGCTTTTCCAGTGGAAATTGCCAGACGAGATGACCTTGTTGAACGACCTGTAAGTACTACTTGTATTTCCTCCACCTTAAAATTCAAATAGCTTTCTGAAAACAATTAGGAAGTAGACGGTCTTCATCAGTCTCTCACCTGAAAGCATATTTTTGTACCTGTGTATTAACCACAGCCATCAGTTTTTGAATTAGACTGTATTTGAACCTTTGAGCTTCCATTTGGGTACTTGATAGGTGACTGAGAAGTAGATTTCTAAGTGGAAGGTATTATTAGTTCAGGTTTAGCCTTGAGAACTTAGGAAAGTCTCTGTGCTTAGTTTTCTCATTTCCAAGGTGAGGATGTCAGCTCCAACAGTCACCTGCCAGGGTTGTCCCAACAGTGAAATGAGGCAGTATGTGTTTAGGAGCTTTGGGACTGAGGTGTTCTGTGAGGTGGTCTAATTAGCAGCTCTAACTTTTATCCCTTGTGTATTTTCATTTTTATACCTTCAAAGAAAACCTCAATGTGGGGTTTGTTAGCGTTAGGGTTTGAGGGGGGTTTGTTTTGTTTGAGTACTGGGGATTAGACCCCAGACTGAATGTGGGTGTCCAGGGAGATATCCAGACCTGAATTTATGCTCTATTTTGTCCATCTAGGACCCTGTGGTTTTGGCATTTGACATTGAGACAACCAAGCTGCCTCTCAAATTTCCTGATGCCGAGACAGACCAGATTATGATGATCTCCTATATGATTGATGGGCAAGTAAGTAGGATTGCTTCTGGAAAAACTTAAAATTCCTTCACAGGATTTTCTTATTTCTTTGTTTTTGAGGTAGGATCTCACTGGCCTCAAATTCATAGTGGCCCTCTTGCTTCAGCCTTCTGAGCATTAAGATTACAGACATGTACTACCATGCCCAGCTTGCCTTCATGTGTTTTAGATTTCTTTGAAGTAAGGCTCTGGGAAGCTTCTGGGTATGGTAGGAAGCTGTATCTCAGCTTTGCTGTTGTTGACTTACATTGTCTGCTTATGAACTTTACCAGGGCTACCTCATCACTAACAGAGAGATTGTTTCAGAAGACATTGAAGATTTTGAGTTCACCCCCAAGCCAGAATATGAAGGACCCTTTTGTGTCTTCAATGAACCTGATGAGGTAAAGAAGTTTTGTGGAGAAACTATCTGGTGTGTGTGATAAGGTTGGAAGAAAAAGCAAACTGATTCTTAGGCTTAGGCATTTGTTGCTCTGTGAATCTCCTCTTCCATGGGCAAGACCAGAGTGAGGCCTGGGCATATGGACTAACATGTGACTGCTGCTTTTGAGTGTAAGCAGAGAAAAGGGGCCTGCTGACTGCTGTTGTTTGTTGAGCTCAGGTCCATCTAATCCAGAAATGGTTTGAGCACATCCAGGAGACCAAACCTACCATTATGGTCACCTACAATGGAGATTTTTTTGACTGGTGAGTCCAGCTTACTGTTATGGGCAGCTCTTAGGGAAGGAAGGGATTGGAGCAGCTCTGCCTGGTGGCATCATTGGATTTCTCATTCTTATTAAGAAATGCATTCAAGCAGTGTCTGCTTCACTCGTGTCTCCTGGGAGCCATCTACTTGTATTCAAGTAAGAACAAAGGAAGGAGAACTAGAGACTCATTTATCGCCTTTGCTTGTCTCCTTTTGTTGTTAGGCCATTTGTGGAGGCCAGGGCAGCAATCCATGGCTTGAGCATGTACCAGGAGATAGGCTTCCAGAAGGATAGCCAGGGGGAATACAAGGCGCCACAATGCATTCACATGGACTGCCTCAGGTAGGTGCACTCCACATAGCTCACAGCTCATCATTGTGACCCCATAAATGAAATACAAAGATTTCTTGTACAAACAGGGGCCCTTGACATATCTGTTGTGAGAGGAGACTGGCCTTCAGGCAATAGCTCTAGGTCAACAGGGATTTGTTGTCCGATGTTGCTAATCTTCAATTTAGTCAGCCAGTGTGTTGAACATCAGCCTTTGGAATGGGGAAGCTGAACTAGAAAGAAACATAAGTAGAGCAAGATCCTGGTGTTTATCCAGATGAGGTCAGGGTGAGGCACCAGACTGGTTCCACAGGATATGTGATTTCAAGATGAGCTGAATATACTCCATGGTAATTGAAAGCAAGTAGGTAGTTCATCATGTTTGATGCATGGGCCCCTGTAGGTAGGAGGTTTTAGGTGAATTTGTAAATGCAAAGAGCTAGCTGGAGAGGGCGGCTTTTGAGCTGGATGAAAAGATGGTTTTCATCAGCCACCTCATACAGAGGCCTGATGGTGTTTGTTTCACTATGACATTTGAACATTTGGGTAAGACTGAGGCCAGGAGATTACAGCTTGTTCATAGGGTAGCAAGTTGCGGTTTGACCCAACACAGTAGGTAAAGAGAAACACCACTGAGGTTTGCTAATTTGGGGGGCTTCAGGGATGGGTGGGTATCTAGGGGACTCTGCTTTGTTTGACTTGCAGTGGGAAAGTAGGTTTGATATAGGAAAGTGTTCTGCTGTGATTGTGGTGGTTTGGAACTGTCTGGGCATTTGGAAAATCCCAAAGACTGGATAGCATCACCTAGAGCCTTAGGTTTGGTTGCAGCTTACACACTGGATTAGAGTCTCAGTCAGAGTCCTGGTAGATGGTGTACTCACAAGGTGCTAAGTATAATGAAAGGAAAAGGCCTGAGGCTCTGTACAGGAGTGGGCCATGAAGAGTTTGCAGGGGGAGTGGACAGCTGCTGGCAGAGAGGTCACAGGAGGTAGTAGCTAAGTATGGCCATTGAACAGTACAGTCCTAGAGAAGGTGTTAGTTATCGACTAGATGGACTGAAGGTACAGGTTGGAAGTGGAGATGGATTCTTTATTGAGAAGCACCTTGTAGTGTATGTGAAGCCAGAGGTCAATGTCAGGTGTCTTCTATTGCTCACCACCTTCTTTTTTGAGATAAGGATCTGTCAGTGAACCTGGAACTTGCTACTTTTGCTAGACTGGCTGGCCAGTGAGTCTGTGGGATCCATCTGTCTCTACTCCCTTACTGCTGGGGTTGCAGGGCAAGCACTTTATCTGAGCTATCTCCCCAACCCTAGAGGACTTCTTCTAAAGAGGGTAGTCTTGAGTGTGTCTATGATGAAGGGACAATGTAAGGGGAAAGGAGAGATGATGAGGTAGTTTATGGAAGAAGGTTAAAGGGGTACAGAGAGGCCTAGAGATTCCTGCCTTGTTTTTTTCATTTCTCCATAACAAGAGGCTAAGTTTTTTGCCAAGAGTGGGAGGTAAGGCAAGGGGCTCAAAGGATGTCATGGCATTTGCCTGTATTTTGTGGGTACATTTGAGGTTAGCTTCATGTGGAGATTTTGAGGACTTTTACCGTGTAGGATCTTGGTGTGTTTCTTGAGTGCTTCTAGGACCTGCATTCTTATGTGTTGTATGTGGTTTTACCAGCCTTTGTGTTACCACTGTTTCTAGATTTGTCTTCCTCTTCCCCTTCCCAGGTGGGTGAAGAGGGACAGCTACCTTCCTGTGGGCAGTCATAATCTCAAGGCAGCCGCCAAGGCCAAGCTTGGCTATGACCCTGTAGAGTTGGACCCTGAAGACATGTGTCGTATGGCCACTGAGCAGCCCCAGGCACGTAAGCCCATCTGCTCTCCTGTGCCTCCTCGAGCTCATGCTCATTCTGACTGGAGAGGCCAGGTTGCCTGGGATGTGAGTGCCAGTTTTCTAGCCTGGCCTACTTCTTAGCCCTGCCTCCTTCCTGAACTTCATTTTCTGTGTTTCACATATTTCCTTGGACCCTTGATTTTTGATGGTTCTGCTCTCTGCTATTCTCCCCAGACTCTGGCCACTTACTCAGTATCAGATGCTGTTGCCACTTACTACCTGTACATGAAGTATGTCCATCCCTTCATATTTGCCCTGTGTACCATTATTCCCATGGAGCCTGATGAGGTTGGTGTCACTTGTACTACTCTAGTCAGCCTCTGCTCTTTTCTACATGCATTGGTGTTCAGAGGTGAGCTGGTCCTGGTGGTGAACTCTGGTGTGTGTCATCACTGGCATCTTTAAAGAATCTAGGGTCCCAGTGTGAGAATAACCAGAGGAGGCAGGCTGAAGTTACTGGGTCTTTTTTTTTTCCTTTCTTTCCTTACAAGGTTAGATGCCTTTCTGGGGGCCCTGGACTTTGCCTGGGAATCAGGACTTTTGACAAAGGCTTGGGGTGGGGGTGCACAGCTGGACACAGCATCTCTCCTACAGGTGCTGCGGAAGGGGTCTGGAACATTGTGTGAGGCCTTGCTGATGGTGCAAGCTTTCCACGCCAACATTGTCTTCCCCAACAAGCAAGAGCAGGAGTTCAATAAGCTGACTGATGATGGCCATGTGCTGGATGCTGAGACCTATGTGGGGGGCCATGTGGAGGCACTGGAATCTGGTGTCTTCCGCAGTGACATCCCCTGCCGGTTTAGAATGGTGTGCCTCCTTCCTAGGTCTTCCTAAGGCTTTGCTTCTTCCCACTCTTGCACTTTGGTGGAACCCAGAAGTCATGGGCTGATCCCTTCTCCCCATCCTCTCCCATAGGCCACTTTTGCTAGGTATAGTTTCTCAGGCCCAGCCCTAATTTTACCCACAGCTTATATAGGCCACGGTTCCATTTGGTGCTTCCCAAGCCACAGTACACTGCCAGAGCATACCCTGCCTTGTGTCACACTGGAGGTACATAAGGTCCATCTGACTCATTTCCTCTCCTGTCTTACACTAGAATCCTGCTGCCTTTGATTTCCTGCTGCAACGAGTTGAGAAGACTATGCGCCATGCCGTTGAGGAAGAAGAGAAGGTGCCTGTGGAGCAAGTCACCAACTTCCAAGAGGTAGCCAGCTAGGAGGCAAGGAGTCAGCCTCTATTTGGCTCTGCCCATCCTTGCATGCCTGTAGCATCTTAGCTTTTGATGTGGCTGTCATACTGCCCCTAGGACCTGCCTTGCTACCTTCTTACTCCTTACTGTGCCGAGTTCATTTATGTTAGTGACCAGTATTCTTTGTTTCTTCTTGTCTCCCCTTTCTCTGTAGGTGTGTGATCAGATTAAGACAAAGCTCAACTCCCTGAAAGATGTTCCTAACAGAATTGAATGTCCTCTTATCTACCATCTGGATGTGGGAGCCATGTATCCCAACATAATCCTCACAAACCGCCTACAGGTGAGACCTCACTTCCTACATCATGAGCAGAGCTCTCTCTGAAGACCTGGATTGTTTTCTAACTGTCCCTCTTCTTTTGCAGCCTTCTGCCATGGTGGATGAAGCCACCTGTGCTGCATGTGACTTCAATAAGCCAGGAGCAAATTGCCAGAGGAAGATGGCCTGGCAGTGGAGGGGGGAGTTCAGTGAGTATTAAGCCCTAGAGGGTGCTCAGTCGGGCAGGGCAGACCTAGACTCTGGTCTTCATGGAAATCTATCCCATCACTTTCTTTCCAGTGCCTGCCAGTCGCAGTGAATACCATCGAATTCAGCACCAGCTGGAGTCAGAGAAGTTCCCTCCCTTGTTCCCAGAGGGGCCAGCACGGGCCTTTCATGAGCTGTCCCGAGAGGAGCAGGCTAAATATGAAAAGCGGAGGCTGGCAGGTAAGTGCCTAGTAAGGCCGTAGCTTGCCAAGCTGCAGCTTTTTTGAACAGAAGTATGGCATATTGCAGCCCTAGGGCAGAAGAGTTGTTTTAGATCACTTTAAATTATGTCCTTTCTTTACTTCTCCTTTACAAATGCTCAGGAAGTAAACTTTTTCCATGATCTTAGTATGAGGTTGTTAGTACTCTGGGCTGTTGTTTTTACAGTGATAACTAGCAACATATCTGGGTGGTTTTTTTGTTTTTTTTTGTCTTTCTGAGACAGGGTCTCCTTGTTAGCCCCAGCTGACCTGAAACTCACTATGTAGACCATACTGGCTTTGAACTCACAGAGATTTGCATGCCTCTACCTCCCGAGTACTGGGGTTAAAGGTGGGCACCACCACACCTGCCCTTATCTGGCAGGTCTCAGATACTACTCCAATACTCTCAATTGTCTTAGATTATTGCCGGAAAGCCTATAAGAAGATCCACATGACCAAGGTGGAAGAGCGCCTCACCACCATCTGCCAGAGGGAAAACTCCTTTTATGTAGACACAGTGCGGGCCTTTCGGGACAGGCGTTATGAGTTCAAAGGGCTGCACAAGGTGGGTCAGAACAAACTGGTTTCTGAAGTAAGAGGGTGTTTGGTTCTGCTAGGACATTCTTGGCTCCTAGCTGTAGTATGATGTGAGCTAGCACATTCATCTCAACAATAAATGCACTATTGTCTATAAACTTGAAGAATTTTTTTTAAGTTTTTTTAAAATTTATTATTTTTATTTTATGTGTATGAGTGTATTGCCTGCATGTATGTAAGTGCACCTGTGTTGTGCAATGCCCACAGAGGTCGGAAGAGGGCATTGGATCCTTTGGAACTGGAGTTATGGATAGTTGTTAGCTGCCATGTGGGTGCTAGGAATCAAGTCTGGGTCCTCTGCAAGAATAGCCAGTGCTCTTAACTGCTGAGCCTTCTCTCCAGCCCCAAGCTTCAAGAATTAATAGCCAAAAAGGATGCAAGGATTTGTCTGCCATGCCCTGAGCCTTTCGAACTATGCTGAGCAGTTGTTTCAGAGGTGGTTGTATAGAACAGCACCTGCAAAGGACACTAGCTGTGCTGATAAAGACTAACTAAACAAGATGTGTCCATGAGTTGACTGCTTTCCCGGTACAGCAAGAGGAACAGTTCTGATAGACTCTTATGGCCACCACCACACAGACTGGATGTGACCGTGTGGTTTGCTAACCTCTGAAAAAGAATTAGGGAAATGTTTTTAGTGACACATTCATCTGGGAAGAGCAAGTAAAATATGTGGCAATATATCAATTTATCTCTTGGTAGAAGGTTTATCCCTTCATGTAAAGATTTAAATGGTTTCTTTTTTTATGTAAGAACGTATTTTATGTTCTGAGAGCCCTTCTCTTGCTGCTCGATTTGGCAGGATCCCTGCTTTGTGTGGCCCCTTATACTCTACTATTCTGATGTACAGTGCTCATCACTTTTTATAGTAGTGAGGTGAACATATCATGAGTTTAACATGAAGTTGGATGCCATTTGTTATTCCAGTGTCACCACTGCTCTCTCTAGAACTCTTCATCTGTGTTAGTCAGACTTCCATTGCTATCCTGAAGAATCTGACATAATTTAAGAAAGATTTAAGTTTATAGTTTCATAGGGTTGACTGGATTTGTATCTAAATCATGGTGAGGTAGAACATCCATGTCGAAAGGGCATGGTTGAGCAGAACTACTTTATGGTGACTAGGAAGAATGGAGATAGACCAGAAGAGGCTGGGGACAAAAATCATGCCTCTCTGTGACTTTCTTCCTCCAGTTAGGCCCCATTCCTAGTTTCTGCTATGTCCCAATAATGCCACCATATTATGACTCCATTAATTAGGTTAGAGTTCTCAGGATCCAGTCACCTCTCAATGATTGGATTCATTAGCTGGGAACCAAGACTGCAACACATAATTGGGTTTGGGGGACATGGGGAAGGTAGGGGTACTTCATAGCCTTGTAACATCTCCCCGAACTAAAATTCCTTATCTGTTTAATACTGATCCTTAGCCCCTATTTTCTACTACTCTTTTTTGTTTCTAAATTTGATTCTCCTAGGTACCTCATCATATAAGAAGAATTAATAGTATTTTTTTTAATAAGAAGCATTTCATTACAGCTTTAACATACTCAATAACAGTTTCCAGAGCAAAAGATACATCTCTTTCAAAAGTGGCTATAAAATCTTTAGTTTTGCTGTTGAATTAATACATTTATACAATATTGAACTCAGTATAAACCTGTAAGACATAAAATTGAATGAGTTTTTAACCTTTAAGATCTCCATTTCATTTCAAAATATGTTTCTTACAGAAAGACTTTGTTTTTGCTAATAACACTGAGATGTTGGCGTATGCATCTCTAATCTGTATGTATCTGATTATTACTAGTTATAATCACTTGCACTCAGATCTTTGGCACCTGTGTATAAAGTGATCGGGTAGATTTCAATGGTAATGTTTATCACCTCTACTAATTAACATGACATAACTTTTTATGCTTCCTCCTCAAATATAATTCATTTTTTAAAATTTTTTGATTTGTGTGTGTGTGTGTGTATATATGTGTCTGTATATAACACAACATCCCAAACCATCTTATTCAACTGTACACCTACTTCCCATATGGCACCCTCCCATAGCCTCCCTACCCCCACTAGAGCCCTTATACTCTGTTATCCCTGCTACTGTCCACTGTGATGTTGTCATCCCTACCTGTTCCCCACTAGTCCATCTGGTGAATCTAGTCAGCCTATCTAGAGGTCTTTGTTTTAGGAAGGTCAGCTGTTCCTCATCTAGCAGCAATCAGTTGTCAATATTCCTTTAGATGAGATTGGGGTCTGCTGTTCATTTTCCCAGTTCTATACTGGGATACTGACTGGGAATCCCTTGGGCCACCCTGGCCAACAACTCAAAAGAAGGTATCTCCTATCTGGCATTGTTGCTTGTTATGTACCCTTTAGCTATACATATGGATTCTTAAAAAAATTATATTGGCTCCTTTAATCTTTGGTTATACTTTCCTTTTGGATGTTTAAGGCCATACAATTGGCCAAGATAAACCAACTTACTTTTACTCTTAACAGCTGTTTGAGGATCTGTTCCTCAGGAGGAGCCCCTGGCTCCTTTCTTTTACCAGTTCCACTTATGTGAAGATAAGTCAAAGGTCCTGCTCGACCATGGCTGGGCTTCGCTTGAAAGCATGGAGGAAATGTTTCCTCTGTGTTGACCCTCCTCTTTGTAGACTGGACACTGGTTCAAGTCCATCTGGTGGGGTCTTCTCGGCCTCCGTGATCAAGAGGACAGGTGACCCACCACAATTACAGGACATTTTGAGAGATGCTCATAGTCCCCTGGAACTAGTCAACCTAGAAGGGCAAGGATCAAAAAGTATCCTTCTGACCAAATTAGCATAGTCCTCAAAGTATGTCTGTTAAACATCCAAGGTTAGTTCCACCGGTCTGGTACTTTTAATTACTGTGTGCCATGTAGATAAATCTTGGGCAAAGACCAAACGTTCTCAGATAAACCTTGCCTAGACAGATATTATATTCTTTGATCTAGTTTTATGTATAATTTGTCAGTAAGTTGTTCGAACAATATGATTCCCTCTTTTGTTTTTTTTTTATCTCTCTCATTGTCTCACCCCTCCATCATGGTTTTCCCACTTAAGGTGCCCCCATTTCCCCCCTTTCTCCCTTAATAATACCTTTCTCCTACAGTCCTACCTCTCCTGAGCTCCTTCGTTCCCTTTATCCCCTAGGTTCCTACTATACCCTTCCCTCCCCCCTCCCTTAAACTAACCCAATTTTTTATTCATATCTCCCTTATTAAAGCCTGTTTCCTACCGTTCTTTTTTCAGGTTCTTTCTTTTCCTTTACCTCCCTGATTCCTCTATCCTGGCTCCTGTAGTTATGTCTGGATACATACTCACTTATCAGGATTTGGTGCTAGGATCCACATGTGAGGGAGAACATATGTCGATTTTTTGTCTGAGTCTGTGTTACTTCACTTAGTATAACAGTTTCTAGTTCCATTCATTTACCTGAAAATTTCATGATTTCATCTTTCTTTACTGATCAGTAAAACTCCATCACATAAATGAACCATATTTCC
>NW_008355811.1:145792-146237 GCF_000622305.1 Nannospalax galili
AACTGGGTCAAATGGTAGGTTCATTTTTAGTTTTTTAAGAGTTCTCCACACTGCTTTCCATAGGGGTTGCAAAAGTTTGCAATCTTACCAGCAGCGGATGTGTGTTCCCCTTTCCCCACATCCTCTCCAACATTTGGTATCATTCGTTCTCTTGATCTTAACCAGTCTGACTGAGGTAAGATGAAATCATAAAGCCGTTTTAATTTGCATTTCCCTAATTATTAGTGATATTGAACATCTTTTAAGTTGCTTCTTAGCCATCTTTACTTTTTCTTTTGAGAACTCTGTTCAGCTCCTTTTAGAACATCTTTTAATTGTGTTACTTCCTGTCTTGATTCTCTGTTTTTTGAGTTTGTTATATATTCTGGATATTAAATGTCTGTCAGATGTGTTGCTGGTGAAGATTTTCTCCCATTCTGTGGGTTTTCTGTTTGTTTCCTTGGTT
>NW_008355811.1:146504-146972 GCF_000622305.1 Nannospalax galili
TAACCTGCCACTTTACTGAATGTGTTAATAATTTCTAGGAGTTTGCGCATGGAATTTTTGGCATCCCTTAGATATAGTATCATATCATCTGCAAAAAGGGATAATTTGAGCTCTTATTTGATCTCTTCTTTGCCTTTAATTTCCTGTTCTTGTCTTATCGCTCTTGGAAGAGTTTCAAGCACTATGTTAAAGAGAATTGGAGATAGTGGACAGCCTTGCCTGGTTCCTGATTTCAATGGGAATGCTTCCAATTTTTCTCCATTTAGAATGATGTTGTCTGTGGGTTTGTTATATGTGGCTTTAATTTTGTTGAGGTATGTTCCCTCCAGTCCAATTCCTCTAGGACTTTGAACATAAATGCATGTTGAATTTTGTCAAAGGTCTTCTCTGCATCTACTGAGATGACCATGTGGTTCTTGTCTTTGAGCCCATTTATATGATTTATGACATTTATTGACTTATGTATAT
>NW_008355811.1:147071-171102 GCF_000622305.1 Nannospalax galili
GAGTTACATATCTCTGGGATAAAGCAAACTTGATCATGGTGGATGATCTTTTTTGATGTGTGTCTGTATGTGGTTTGCAAGTATGTTGTTGAGAATTTTTGCATCTATGTTCATTAAGGATATGGGTCTATAGTTTTATTTTTTGGTTGTATCTTTATTTGGATTTGGTTCTAGAGAGATGCTGGCTTCATAGAAGGAATTTTCAAGTTCTCCCTCTCTATCTTTTTGAATAAATTAAGAAGTATTGGATATAGAACTTTAAATGTCTGGTAGAATTCTACGGTGAAGCCATCCTGGGCTTGGCTTTCTTCGTCAAGAGATTTTGTATTACTGCTTCACTTCAATTTCATCATGTGTTATGTGTCTGTTTAAGCTGTTGATATCTTCTTGGTTCAGCTTTGGTGATTCCTTGATTTTAGATACACACCCATTTCCTTTAGGTATTCAATTTTAATGGGCTATAGGCTGTACAGTATTCCTTTATAATATTCTGGATCATTTTATTGTCTATTGTGATGTTTCCCCTTTCATTTCTAATTTTGTTGATTTGGGGTTGTTCTTTCTTTTGGCTAACTGGGGTAAGGTCTGTCTATCTTATTTATCCTTTCAAAGAACCAACTCTAAGATTCTCTGTTCCTTTGTATTGTTTTCTTTTTTCTATTTCATTCATTTCTGCTTTGATTTTTGTTATTTCTTCTTGTCTGCTGAGTTTGGGTTTCATTTGTTGTTGCTTTTCAAGGGTCTTGAGTTGCAATGCTGTCGTTTGTGTTCTTTCCGATTTTTTAATGTAGGCAGTTAGAGCTATAAACTTCCCTCTAAGGACAGCTTTCAGCATGTCCCAGAGGTTTTGTTGTGTTTTGTTCTTTTCATTTAGTTCCAGGAATACTTTTCTTAATTTTTCTTTTGACCCATTCATCATTCAGGAGTGTGTTGTTTAATCTCCATGTGTCCACGTGGTGACTAGGGCTTCTTCGTGTGTTGATTTTAAGCTTTATTGCATTGTAGTCTGATAGAATGCATGGAATTATTTCAATCTATTTGTATTTGTTGAGGTTTGTTTTGTGCCCCAGTATATGGTCAATTTTGGAGAATATTCAATGGGGCGCTAAATAGAAAGTATGTCCTTTGGTGTTTAGGTGGAATACTCGGGAGATGTCTCTTAGGTCCATTTGATATATGGTATTGTTTAATTCAGATGTCTCACTGTTAACTCTCTGCCCTTTTGACCTATCTACAGTGGGGTATTGAAGTCCCATACTATTAATGAGTTGGGATAAATCTGGGTATTAAAGTCTTGTAGTATTTTTTTTTATGAAGTTGGGTGCACCAGAGTTTGGTGAATATATGTTCATGATTGTAATATCTTCTTGATTGATTGTTCCTTTGATCAGAATGAAATAGCCCTCTTTGTCTCTTCTGGTTAGTTTCAGTTTAAAGTCTATTTAAGATAGTGCCTGTCCTTGAAAGTGAGATGAGTTTCTTGCAGACAACAAAAAGATGGGTTTTGATTCTTAATTCATTCACCTAATCTGTGTCATTTGACTGGGGCATTCAGTCCGTTAATATTTAAGCTTATTAATGAAAGATGTGTATTGAATGCTGTCATTTTTATTTCTGTTCTTATTCTTGATATAGCTGTACTTTTCCACAGTTTTACCTTCATTGAATGTCTTTCCTCAACCCCTTGGATATAGTTATTCCTTTCTTCAGCTTTTTGTATTGCTTCCAGAACTCTCTGAAGGGCTGGTTTTGTGGACATGAATTCCTTCAGCCTATTTATGTCATGGAAGATTTTTCTTTCCCCTTTGACTATAATACACGTTTTGACTGGGTATAGTCATCTGGGTTGGCATCTGTGGTCATTTAAAACTGGGAATGCTTTGATCCAGGCTTTTCTGGCTTTCATAGTTTGCACTGAAAAGTCAGCTGGGTTTTCCTTTATTTGTGACTTGTTGTTTTTCTTTTGTAGCTTTTAGTATTCTCTCTTTGTTCTGTACATTTAGTGTTTTTACTATGATGTGTCATGGAGAGTTTCTTTTCTGGTCCTGTCTATTTGATGTTCTATATGCTTCTTGTATTTGTATGGACATGTCTTTCTTTAATTTTGGGAAACTTTCTTCTATGAGTCTGTTGAGGATCTGGTCCATGCCATTCATCTCTTGAGATTCTTCCCCTTCCTGTATGCCTATGATTCGTAAGTTTGGTCTTTTTTTTTTTTTTCGTCTTTTTGAGACAGGGTCTCCCTGTAGCCCCAGCTGTCCTGGAACTCACAAAGATCCACCTGCCTCTGCCTCCGGAGTGCTGGAGTGCTGGGATTAAAGGCGTGCACCACCGCGCCCAGCGAGTTTGGTCTTTTTATGGTGTCACACGATACCTGCATATTCCATTTTTATGCTTTCTTAAATTTTTCATGTTTGCTTGAATGGTCCAGTTCATCCACTTTATCTTCCAGTCTTGATACTCTGTTTTCCATTTCATTCATCCTATTGGTGAGGCCTTCTCCTGTCATTTCTGATTGGTTTACTGAGTGTTTCAACTTCTTCATTTTAGCCTGAGTAGTCTTCAATATTTCTAGCCCTTTTCTGAATTCATTCAGAAATTTATTCCTATCTTCCTTCAGTTCTTTCATTTCTTTGTGTGTTCTTTAAATTCACTGAGTTCTTTAATCATGTTTATAATTGTTCTTTTGAGTTCCATGTTCATTATCTCTAGGGGGTTCTCATTGTACTCCTCTAGAGGACTATTGATATTTGGTGGGGATATGTTATTTTGGTTTTTTTGTGTTATTATTTTTTCCCTGTGATTTTGACTTGTGAATTTCTCTTGTAGTTTCTGGTTCTTGTGTGAGACTCAAGCCTTCAAGTTTAGTGATGCTTCTTTTTTTGAACTTTATGTGTCTGTGGTTTACTTTTTGGGTATGAAAAGCCGATTCGTCTAAACTTCCGGTTCTCTCTTGATTTTATATTGGAGTGGTCAGATTGCTTTTGTCTTCAGGAGTTCCCACAGAGACCCAAGTCAGATGAGGATCAGATGCTCTCAGACTTTCTCCTAAGGTCTGGATTCCTCCAGGAAAGATGTCCTCAGGAATTTGGGGGTTAGACTGGCCTGGGAGCAGGGCCTAGGAAAGATGCTGGTTTCAGGCAGGTGGTGGCTGTGCCACCCAGAGATGGAAAGGGAGATGGGGGCGGGAAGAGGCCCCAAGGGCTTCTGGCGACTACAGGGAGGAACTCGGTTGGTCTGGATGCAAAGGATCAGGAAGCCAAGAGGGCAGCCCCAGTGTCCAGGAAAGAGGTTGGTGGGTTGTACAGCCCAGGGAATCAGAGGATGGTGAGGGAGGGACCAGGCCCAGAGGGCTCCCGTGGACCTTGAGAAGGAACTGGGTCCATCTAGATGCAAGGATCAGGAAGCAGTGGTGGCCCCAGGTGGAGAGTTCAGCCCCACCTTCCAGGAAAGAGGCTGGCGGAGGTGCAGCCCAGGGAAGCAGAGGAAGGTGAGGGCAGGACCAGGCCCAGAGAGCTCCTGGGGACCACGAGAAGGAACTGGGTTGCAAAGGATCAGGAAGCAGTGGTGGTTCCCCCGGTGTCTGGGGTGCCAAGACAAGGAATGGCACAGTACCCAGGCTAGGAGGAGAGATGGGCAGGGGAGATGGGAGCGTGAATGGGTCTAGGGGAGTCAAGGCATGGAGGGTGTAGTGGACTTACCCAGGAGAGAGGCCGGCAGGTTGTGCAGGCCCAGGGAAGCAGCTTAATAGTATTTTTATCTTGGTATCTTGTGTGCATGTCCATACCTATAGAATTTAAGAGGACTATTCGTAGGAGTCAGTTCTCTCTCACTCTCCACCATGTAGATCCTAGGGATTGAACTCAGGTCCTCAGGCTTGACGCAAATACATTTACTTTCTGAGCCATCTCTCTGGCCCTATCTGAAGAGTTTTTGCCCTTTAAATATTTTTCTTCTCATCTTTATTAGAAAGTTTGCCGACATATCAATGGCTTTCCTTACGTCTCTTTGTTTTCATTTTGAAATGAAATCCCTAGGTACTGAGTCCCTACAGATTTGCCAACTAATGACTAGACAGATGCTGTAAGGTATGCTCTGATTTGTGTGCCTTACTGGCTGCCTTCGCTCAGGTGTTCACACCATCTAATCATCTTACCGAGTGCACTGTGTAGGGGTCAGTTGAGCAGAGGTACTCAGGTTGGGAGCCCCAGGAAAACTCCAGTCATTGGTCTTTGGATATGGAATTTGTTTCTTCAGCTTATTGGGGGGGGCTACTTTCAGTTTCTTGAATTAAAGAAGCAAAGTCTGAGGTAACTAGAGGGATTGTTGCTGTAATGAAGTCTTTTTCTACAAGTCTTTAGTCTTACAAGATAAAAATGTGATATGTATTCCTTAGTGTGCAGAACTCTTTTGGGAACATCTACCCCAGACAGGCAGTGCTAGGTTTAAGACAGTTCAAGCAGAAGAAATCATCTTAGATTGGTTTCCAGGGTTGGAGACAATTGAAGAAACTTAAATATGGAGCTTGGTGATATCACTTATTTTAGATTCCCTAGTCCTAATAGTAATATTAGGAGAATATTAAAGGAGAATGTCCTACAGTACTCGGTTTTTAATAGCCATAGTTTTCAAGGGTCTGCCAAGAGCGATGGAGACACATACAGAATAAAGGAGATATGGTAAGATATTAACAGGTGGCCAGTCTAAAAGATTGAATGGTCTTCGTTATACACTTTTTCAAGTTCTCTATAGATTTGAAAGTTTTTAATATTGAAAACTTGGGTTTCTTGACCTTGTGGACTGAGATAGGAGAAGCTGTAAGGTACTCAGGCTCCCGCATGTGCTACCAGGTGTGGAAGAAGAAGCTCTCAGCAGCTGTGGAGTCAGGTGATGCAGCTGAGGTGAAGCGTTGCAAGAATATGGAGATCCTGTATGACTCACTGCAGCTGGCTCACAAGTGCATCCTGAACTCCTTCTATGGCTATGTCATGCGCAAAGGGTATGGGCCACATGCGCCAGGAGGGAATGAGCATGGTGTGATGGTTGAGGAAAAAGAAGTTGGGGGTATCTTCAGGCTTGGGGGACTGGGCCAGGAGGTTGAATGCATATGGGAATGCTCTGCCAGCTCAGAGAATATTTGTGATGCAGGCTTGGCTGGGACTAGGGAGTCCAAGAGAGCCAGGGCCACATTGGCTCAAGAGTCTGGGGGGTCGGCCGGGCATGGTGGCGCATGGCTTTAATCCCAGCACTCAGGAGGCAGAGGCAGGCGGATCTCTGTGAGTTCAAGGCCAGCCTGGTCTACATAGTGAGTTCCAGGAGAGCTGGGGCTACAGGGAGACCCTGTCTCAAAAAGACCCAAAATAAAGAGTCTGGGGGTCAAGAGAGAGATATGTTGTTCAACAGCTTGATTTAAGCATGGTGGACTGGAGATACGATTTGATTTCTGGCATGTTTATATCATTTCGTCATCCCTGGAGTGGAGAGGTTTAGGTAGCTGATAAACAACATTAGATTATTTAAGGAGTGGGCAGAGGAGTAACCAACAAAGAGTATAGAACTGGCTAGGAGGCCAGAGTCTCACAGTCAAAATGGGAACTGTTCTAGAAAGAAAGTAGGAAGTGGTTTGGGTGGTGTGCCAGTGAGGCCTGATCTGTATTCCTTGGACAGCTTGGTTGGGCCTCTGGGAAAGCAGATCAGTGAGTGGCATGAACGTAAAGTCAGCCTCTAAGGGTCTAGAGACACAGAAGATAAGACCACTGTCCGCCTGCAGCTTTAGAGGAAAGGAGAAAACTGATCCTGGAATTGATTCTGATGAAGATTGTTGATTGGCTAGTTGACTGGTTGTTTGGGGCGGGGGGGGGTTCAGACAGGTTCCTTGTAACCCCAGCTGTCCTGGAACTCACTAGGTAGACCAGGCTGGCCTTAAACTCACAGAGATCTGTTTGCCTCTGCCTCCCAAGTACTGGGATTAAAGGCATGTGCCATCATGCTTGGCTTCCCCTATTGGTTTTTAATGAGAATGGACATACTAAATTCTGCTAGGTCAGAATGAGAGGGAGCAATTAGACAAGGGTTAAGCCGGAGTAAGGGTTGGCAGGTGGACCTGCAAGTTGCTGAGGGCAGCTGCCCAAGTGTTGGCTTAGTTTCATAGAAGAAGATGGTTGAGGGTTGAACTTCAGAATAGGGTTCCAGGCCAGCTGGGGCTACAGGGGGACCCAGTCTCCAAAAGAAAAAGGGAATAGGCTTGGGAGTGAGAGTCCTACTGACTCTAAAATCATGAATTAACCCTTCTAGATCTTCCCTGAGCCACACTGGTCATGCTCAAGTAGGGGCAGAAGGGACAAGCCAAATTCTGCCTTAGTTCTGTCCTGCTTCAAGCGTGTTGTTCCACCATCTCTCCTGTGGAATCCTTTTTCCCTCCTCTGAATCCTTGTGGAAAGAGCCTCCTGTTGGCCCTGCCTACCATAGACTATAGGCTGTCCATTCCAGGGCCCGCTGGTACTCCATGGAGATGGCTGGCATTGTCTGCTTCACAGGAGCCAACATCATCACCCAGGCAAGAGAGCTGATCGAACAGATTGGGTAAGTGGACCTGGGGTCAGCTGAAGGGTTGGGGAGGGGCAATCACAGGAAACAATGAAGACAGGGAAGACAGAACTGGGTTTGATCTCATCATATTTGAGATACTCAAAACCTGACTTAAGAACTTGAGGCCACATGGCCCCACCTGTCCATGTCCTTCACTCTTTTCTCTAAAGGAGGCCCTTAGAATTGGACACAGATGGAATATGGTGCGTCTTACCCAATAGCTTCCCTGAAAATTTTGTCATCAAAACAACCAATGTGAAGAAGTCCAAGGTGACCATCTCCTATCCTGGAGCCATGTTGAACATCATGGTCAAGGTGAGTCTGGGTGAGTTATGCAGCCAAAAGACACATCTCATTCTGACCTCTGGCCTGGCTCCAGTGTGGACATTTACTTAGACTTTTAGAGGTGATATATTTGGCTCCCTACAAGAACCTTCCATCTCATGCTCTTTTTCCTAATTCCCTCAGCTGTTCAAAGTGACTTTCCTATACCATAAGGATATGGTTAGACTACTAGATTCAAGTTACAGGTGGAATTTTTTTCTCCTTCACAACAACCACACTACTTTTGCCTTTACTTTTTATTTTGAAACAATTTTAAATGTATAAAAACAATCTCAAGTGTCGGGTATGATGGTACATGCCTTTAATCCTACCACTGGAGAGGCAGAGGCAGGTGGATCTCTGAGTTCAAGCCCAGCTGGGGCTACAGGGAGTCTAAAAAAGACAAAAAAGAAAAAAAAGCTCAAAAATAGGGGACTGGAGAGATAGGTCAATAGTTAAGAGCACTTACTATTCTTGCAAAGGACCCATGTTCAGGTCCCAACACCCATGTGGTGGCTAACAACCATCCTGACTGCAGTTCCACGGCATTTAATGCCCTCTTTTGGTCTCCACAGACACCAGGCATATATGTGGTATACCTGTATACATGCAGGCAAACACTCATACACTCCTAAATTAAATAAATTAATAAATACATAAAATCTTTAAAAAAGAAAAACTCAAAAATAGTACTGAAAGGAGGCTAGGGAGACAGCTCAATTGGTACAGTGTTAAGCATAAAGGACCTGAAATTGGATCCCTAGCACTTATGTAAAAGCTAGGCACAGGGCACACATCTAGCTCTGGCACTGAGGTTGCAGGGAAAGAGGCAGACAAGTGGACCCCTGGAGCTGATTAGCCAGGAAGCCTGACCAAATTGATGAGCTCCAGGCTCGGTGAGAGACGCTGTCTCAAAAAATTAAGTGGAGAAAATTGAAGCCATCCATCATTGACTTGGCCTCCACATGCACACATGCACATACATGCACACATATACCACACACACATAAATAGCACTGAAAACTTCTGAGTATCTTTCAGGCTGCTTCCCCTAATGTTAACATCTACCGAAAGTACATTTACAGTCATCAAAATGAAGAAATTCATGTTGACAAACTCTGCAATGGAACTATACATCATTTGGAGTCCCCAGTTTTCCTACTGTTGTTCTTCTAGTATCCAAGGTGCCCACACTGTCCTCCCTAGCCTGGACTGTGTCTTTTCTGGTCAGGCATTTTGTTTTCTGCCCTCAATTTGGAGTTGCCACTTCTTGTTAAAAGACCAATGTTATTTGGGTTTTCTTGGAGGAATGCCATAGAGATGATGGCACATTTCCTCTGTGAGGACATGGGCTTCATTACTAGGTTAGCAATGTTGTTGACATCTGCTAGATGTCTCCACAATGAGGTCCCCCAACTCCTTGTCCACATGCTGTTCTTTGCTCAGTAATCACATAGGCAGAGGGTCACTTATTCCTAGAGAATGAGCATCAAAGAGCATCTGGCAAATGTTAGAACCACCACAGATAATTAGGAAGTATCATGAAGGCATGTTTTGAAATGCTCCTCAAACTTCAGTCCAGGTATTGGTAGGTCTCACCTGTACCACTGCTAATAATAGGTTTCATATGCTGGTTTTTCCTCACAGCAGTTTTCTGTTTCTCTCATTCCTTTTGCTTGTTCGTTGGAATTCTTAAGGGAGCATTGTTACCCTTCTGCTTATTCATTGACTTACTTAAGCAGCATGGATTTGTACTTGTTTATTATACTTTGGGTTATAGTCCAGTATGATCCTTATGTCTTTTGTTGCTTAGTTTATTCCTAGCTGGCCACAAGGATTTCTTCACACTTATGTGTTCTTGGGACATTTCCATGTTTTGGCTGTTTCTTTTTTCACTCTTGTTTTTGAAACACTTTCTTACTTCCTGGTATTATAAGATCCTCCAGCCTTATCTTGTGTTGTCCCTGCTTCAGGACTGAAGTCAAACTCTGGCAATCCTTGATATATTTTTGTGCTATCTTTATCTTTCCAAAAAGATCATGTATGTATGGAAACATAAAACATGCAAGTCAGACTTTGTAAATGATACTTGAGATTTGACTTGTTGTGCATGTCCAACTTTCCTGTTTTTATGCTGCCAGATGTGTCCATTGTGAAAGAGCTTATTTACTGGTCCATCCATTCCCTGAGAACAGGAGGTGGTTACCAGGTCTAGGCCCTTAGGAGTGATACAGCCATTCTGGTTCTTGGTTCTCAGGAAGGCTTCACCAACCACCAGTACCAGGAGCTAACAGAGCCTTCCTCACTCACCTATGTCACCCGCTCTGAGAACAGCATCTTTTTTGAAGTTGATGGACCTTACCTTGCCATGATCCTTCCAGCCTCTAAGGAAGAAGGGAAGAAACTGAAAAAGAGGTAGGAATCTCAGAGCCTTTATGTTTTGGAAAGGAAATACACTGGGGTGGACTAGATTTAACAACCTGGTAGGGGAAATAGATTGGGAGCCAAAATGGGACTAAACTTTGTCGGGGGGGTAGTTATTTGTTTTATTAACTCAATTTGGAAGATAAAACAAAGTAGATACTGATGTGCCAGCCTTCTTTACCACCTGACGTATTCTGGTTTTGAGTGGTGGGCCCATAACCCGTTTCTGTTTGTGAGTATAGAGCACTGCTTGCTGCCTCATAGTTGACATCAGGGTCAGACAGTGGAAGAGGAAGGCAAAGGTGGGACAGAAAGCACCCAGCACCCAGAGATTTGCTTCACTGTGGTGTCTACCTTGTTTTCCAGATATGCTGTATTCAATGAAGATGGTTCTTTGGCTGAGCTAAAAGGCTTCGAGGTCAAACGCCGAGGGGAGTTACAGCTGATTAAAATCTTCCAGTCCTCGGTCTTTGAGGCCTTCCTGAAGGGTAGCACTCTAGAGGAAGTATATGGCTCTGTGGCCAAAGTGGCTGACTACTGGCTAGATGTCCTATACAGCAAGGTAAGACCCCACCTACCTCCTCAACTGACTGTCAGGATGAACCATCTTATAGGAATGGGACTTGTGTACCCTAGGTTCTTGGAGAGCCAAATAATAGACAAACTTGGGCCATTTTGATGAACCTTGGCTTCCTTAGCACCAGTACCCTAGGATTCCCCAGCTTTTATCCAATGTCAGATTTGAAGGAGATAGTTTTTAAGAGGAAACTTTAGTAATTATCACATCACTTTTTTTTTTTTTTTTTTTTTCAGAGCTGAGGACCAAACCCAGGACCTTGTGCTTGCTAGGCAAGCGCTCTATCACTGAGCTAAATCCCCAACCCCTCGTGTTTGTTTGTTTTTTTTAAATTGTTGTTTGGTTTTCTGAGACAGGGTCTCCCTTGTAGTTATATCTGACCAGGCTGGCCTTGAACTCACAGAAATCCACCTGCCTCTGCCTCCCAAGTGCTGGTATTAAAGGCATGTGCCACCATACCCAGCCTTGTTAAAGCCAGACGAAAACTTGTGAGGATCAGTTCTCTCTCCTTCCACCGTGTGGGTCCCAGGGATTGAATTTAGGCCTTCAAACATGGTGACAAGTGCCTTTACCTGCTGAGCCATCTTACCAGACCTGATTTTTTTTGGCGGGGGCGGGTCTTTTTGAGACAGGGTCTCCCTGTAGCCTCAGCTGTCCTGGAACTCACTGTGCAGACCAAGCTGGCCTTGAACTCACAGAGATCTGCCTGCCTCTGCTTCCCGAGTGCTGGGATCAAAGGCATGCGCTACCA
This sequence comes from Nannospalax galili, assembly GCF_000622305.1. Classification (NCBI taxonomy): domain Eukaryota; kingdom Metazoa; phylum Chordata; class Mammalia; order Rodentia; family Spalacidae; genus Nannospalax; species Nannospalax galili. The sequence goes on from NW_008355811.1 coordinate 157,736, forward strand.
CACCCAGCAAAACCTGATTTTTAAAGTCTTAGTAGGCTCTATAATTGTACACATAATTTTTATAATTTATCCCCAACATTACAGAAAAGGGAGGGGAGGTGGAGAGATGGCTCAGCAGTTAAGAGCACTGACTACTCTTGCAGAGGTCCGGGGTTTGATTCCCAGCACCTACATGGCAGATAACAACTGTCTGTAACTCCAGTTCTAGGGGAATCTGATGCCTCTTCTGACCTCCGCTCATAGCACAACAAGGAAACACTTCCATGCATGCGGACAATACACTCGTACACAGTTGTGTTTTTTTTGTTTGTTTGTTTGTTTGTTTGTTTGTCTTTTTGAAGCAGAGTCTCCCTGTAGCCCCAGCTGTCCTGAACTCACTATGTAGACCACTCTGGCCTTGAACTCATGGAGATCCGCCTGCCTCTGCCTCCCAAGTGCTACATGTATGTGCCACCACACCCGGCTCCTACATAGTTTTTTTAAAATATTAAAATAATAAAAAAAATTTTAACAAAAAAGGGAGGGAGGGAAAGAGAAAGAGTGCTGACTTTCCTCTAATTCTGATTCCACAGAATGTTTAGCTGTTCCTGTGCTGCTTTATCTTTGTGTGTTATGGGCCACTTACCATTTAATCTACTTGCACATTACCATCTATGAGAAAGTTTTAAAATTCCATTGTCCCTGCCGGTGTTACATGAATGTTGCTTCCTTTAGGACAGCTTTCTGTCTTGGGCATAGCAACTCCCTCAAGTTTACAGCTTTGGCTTTTATTGCTTCTACATGTTTCTTGATATTTTGTGTACAGAGTCTCATGTAGCCCAGGCTGGCTTGAAACTCAGTCCACCTGCCCTAACCTCCTAAGAGCTACAATTATAGGTATGCACCACCACATCTGGCTCTGTCCTTTTTTTTTTTTAATGATATTACTCTGCCCTTTAGAAGTATAAAGCCTGCCTTCAGCTTCTTAAACAAGAGACATGAACAATCCCTCAGGAGCAAAGTCTTTTGTGTGTGTTTGTTTGAGTATTTTGCCACATGTATGTAAGTACATGCAGTGCCCACAGAGGTCAGAGGAGGGCATCAGATCCCCTGGAATGGAAGTTATAGATGGTTGTTAACACCATGTGGGTGCTGGGAACTGAACCCCAGTCCTCTGTAAGAGCAGCCAGTGCTCTTAACTGCTGAGCCATTTTCCAGCCTCAGAAGCAAAATCTTCAGTGGCTATAAGCTTGATCTTCCTCGCATCTGTGGCTTTTTTCTCTAGGCTGCTAACATGCCTGATTCTGAGTTGTTCGAGCTGATTTCTGAGAATCGCTCCATGTCTCGGAAGCTAGAAGATTATGGGGAACAGAAATCAACATCTATCAGTACAGCAAAGCGCCTGGCTGAGTTCCTGGGGGACCAAATGGTCAAAGACGCAGGACTGAGCTGCCGTTACATCATTTCCCGAAAACCAGAAGGCTCTCCTGTCACTGAGAGGTAAAGCCTTCCTTAAAGAGTTGAATGGATGTGGTGGTGCATGCCTGTAATCCTAGCACACAAAAATGCTGAGGCCAGAGGATTTTAAGTTCCCTGCCAACCTGGGTAACTTAAGGATACTCTGTCCTGATAGTGGAGGAGAGGAACAGGCATAGTCATGCACACTTGTAATCCCAGTATTTGGGAAGCTGAGAGAAAAAGTTTGTGAGTTCAAAGTTAACCTGGACTATTTAATGAGTTTAATACCAGGCTGGGCTATCTTTTTTGTGTGTGTGTATGTCTCAAAAAAAAAAAAGAGTTGGACACTGGACACTGGCTTTGCATATCTATACCTATGGTGGAGCCTGTGGCTCCTTCCCACAGAGAAGCTTCCATAGGAAGAATGTATGGCCAGTGGGTGTTGAAAGAGGAAGGCTGGCCTCTGATGCTGTAGATAAACTCAAAAAGGCCTTACAAGGTCCTCGTGGGACCCTGGAGAGGGCATGGTGAGGCTAGAGAACCTTGGTTTGAAAAGAGTCAGACTTTCTGTTATGGAGATAAATGTGGGTATCTTGAAGGGTCAGGGCTTGGGCTCCTCATCCAAAGACAGCTCCCTAGTAGGAGTCGCCCTATGACAAGCCATGCAGAGTCCTCTAGCATACAAGAGACTCTAGCATATTTTTACTGCCAATAATACCAACAAGCTCTCAGTCCCCTTCATGGATGACAAAGAAATACCTTCCGGCTCCTAGGCCATACCAGGTGCAACAACAAGGAACTCCACCAGATCAGCTTCCAGCTCTTACCATGAGACTGAATGAAACAGGAAGAAACCATGGCTGCCTATGAATGATGCACAATAAAAAAAGAGCTCATCTCAGTCAGACTACCAGAACCCAAGTCCTAAAGTGGCCCCATGGGAGTCTTGAGAGCTAGTAGTAGAGACAGGATAAACCTGTGGTCCCTTCAGAGGAACTGGAGGCCAGTATGGCCTCTGCAGAATCTTCATGGCACTCCCTAATGTGGCTTGAGTCTCTTGTGGAAAGGTATGTCTGACCCACTTGCCTGGAAATGATGCAGCCTATGACTTCTGTAACCAATGGGTTGGATGGACAGGATGTAAGACTTCTAAACTCCAGTTAACAGGGGCTCCAAGATTGGGCAGTTACCCTCTTGATACCCAAGTGGTCTCCTGGAAGCTGAGAGAGCATTTATCTAAGGTGGCCCCACCAAGAGTGTCTGCTGCCTTCTTGTAAGGATGCCACTCAGCTACACAAGTGACCAACCACAGGTGAGACCACCCAGGGTACAGATTCATCAGCATCAGTAGTTATTATCTCAGTCTACTAAGTGTTGGGTGGTTCATTAACAGCAGGTGCCTGATAATGCTGGTTGACATCCACCTTCTCAGAGAGGCCTGTAGGAAAGGTAAATAGCAAATACTTCTATAAGGAAAAAATTGCTATGGCATAGGTCAAACTATTTGTTCTAAAGCCAGTTCAATAGAGTCACATAGATCAAGATAACAAGTTGGTTTTTTGTTTGTTTGTTTGTTTGTTTGAGGGCTTTTTTTTGTTTTTGGTCTTTTTGAGACAGGGTCTCCTGTAGCCCCAGCTGTCCTGGAACTCACTATGTAGACCAGGCTGGCCTTGAACTCACAGAGATCCACCTGCCTCTGTCTCCTAAGTGCTGGGATTAAAGACGTGGGCCTCCACACCTGGCAAGTGACAAGTTTTTAAATTTCCATTAGATAAAGAACCCAGAGAGAAAGAAGGACCTCAGATATGCTCAGACCAATGTGTGGAAAGATAAACCAGGCTCCCGGAAATCATGGCAGTGCAGACTTAAGCAGCATCTTCTGGGTCAGAACTAGAGTGCTGGTACCAGTTATGGGTGCACAGGTAGATGGGTGCTTATACCATGTGGCTAAGAGTATGACTCGCACCCAGAGGGTCTGGGAGTGGAGGGCACCTAGCACTTCTTGTTTGAGTTTATTTTAGTTTTGTATTATTCTTTAATTTTTTTAAATTTCATTTTACTTTTTTTTTTCTTGGTCATATCCACCTTTATTCTCAAATAATTTTCCAATATGGTTGTTTCAGATTACATTTGAATGCTAGTTGACTCCATACTCTTACCAACATATGATACCATTTCTTTTTCATTTTGGTCATTCTGGAGTACATAAAATAACATTGCATTGTGGTTTTAACTTGCATTTCCGTGATGACTGATAAAGTTGAGTACCATTTCATATGTTTATTATTTATATGGTATTTTTTTTCTTGTGAAATGCCTCTTAAATTTTTATTATATTATTGATTTGTAAGAATTCTTTATATATTCTGACTATAAGGCAGTGCTTTTAACTGCTGAGCCATCTCTCCAGCCCTGTTTTGTGTATTAATTTCATCTTTCTTTTTCTCCCTTTTATCTTCTCTCCTCCCTCTCCTTCCCTCTCTTCTGTATTCCTAATGTTCCTTTTTTTCTTTGCCCCCCCAACTTCTTAAACTGGCTTATACCACTAGTAAAATACTTGCTTATTTTTTGGGAATTTGGGAGTGTGGGCCATGTTGTACAGGTTGAAGTCACATGATAACTTGCTAGAGTGGCTCTCTCCTTCCACCATGTGGGTCCTGGGGCTCAAACTCAGGTTGTTAGGCTTGGCAGTGAGTGCCTTTACATGTCGAGCCATCTTGCTGGCTCTTGTTTGATTTTTTCTTTTTTTCTGATTTATTTTTAGTTTATATTTTATGTGTATGAGTGTTTTGCCTGCATGTAAGTAGACCCATGTCATGCAGTACCCAGAGGGTGGTGGATCCCCTTGAACTAGAGTTAAAGGTGATTTTAGCCACCATGTAGGTGCTGGGAACTGAACCCAGGTCCTATACAAGAACAGCCAGTGCTCTTAACTGCTGAGGCATCTCTCCAGCCCCTTGCTTGATTTTTGAGACAGGGTCTCATGTAGCTCAGGCTAGTCTCAAACTATGTAGCAGAGAATGACCTTGAGCTCCTGATCTTCCTGCCTTCACCTCCCAGGTGTTGGAATTACAGTTATGTGCCACCACACTTACTCTATAGAGTACTGGGGTTCAGATCCAGGGCTTTGTACATTTTAGGCAAGGACTATACCACTTGAGCTGCATCCCCAGCCCTCAGTTGGTACTCCTGAACACGTCTTGTCATGTTTAGTGCCAGGTTTTTTGTTGTTTTTGTTGTTTTTGTCTTTTTGAGACAGGGTCTTCTTGTAGCCTCACCTGGCCTGGAACTTACTATGTAGACCAGGCTGGCCTCGAACTTACAGAGATCTGCCTGCCTCTGCCTCCCAAGTGCTGGGATTAAAGGCGTGCACCATTTATTTTATTTATTTGTTGCTGCTGTTGTTTGGGGTTTTTTTTGTTGTTTTTTTTTTTTTTAAAGACAGTCTCCCTGTAGTCCCTGCTGGTCTGGAACTTGCTGTGTAGACCACGCTGGGCTCCATCTCACAGAGATCCATCTGCCTATGCCCTTGCCTCAAAAGTGCTAGGATCAAAAGGTATGCACCACCACACCTGGCTTAGTACCGTAGCATCACTGGAAATGGTCAGATGGTTTTTAGGTGGTGGAACGTACTCTGCAGGAGCCAAACATGGTAGTAGCTATCTACTCTCAGATACTGGAAAGGCTGAGGCAGGAAGTCTGAGGTCTGCCTGGGAACTTAGCAACACCCTGTCTCAAAATAGAAATAAAGGGCTGGATGTGCTAGGCGTGTGGCTCATTTGGTAAGAGTACTTACCAGATATTTGGGAGGCCCTGGGTTTAATCCCTAAAATCTCACAAAAATTAGGTAGATTGGGTTTGTAGATTAGTGGTAGAGCACTTGCCTAGTGTTCCCAAGGCCCTGAGTTCAGTTTCCTACATTGAAGAGAAAGAAATATACACATGCTATATAAGAATCAAAAGGATTGAACTGTAGCACAGACAACACAAAGGAGCTTCAGAAAGTATTGAACCAAGACTGCCATGTAGCTGCATGTGGGGTTGACACCTGTCGTCCCAGCACTTAGGGGGCTAAGGCAGAAGGAGCTCAAGTTCAAGACGAGTCTGAACTATAGCAAGTTCTAGGTCAACTTAGGCCGTATACAGAGACCCTATCTCAAAAAAATTTGAAAAAAAAGGAAAAGAAAAAAAAGACTGCTGTATATGCAAAACCTGAGGGGAAAAGGGATGTTTTCTTTCTTCATGGCTACATCCAAGTAGGAGTGGTATAAAGGCATGCACAGGACCAATACCAGAATAAGGGTCCTATAGACCTCTGTGTGAGAAAGGACGGGCAGCATACAGTGCCCAGTACTCCACTTTATTCTCTCTCATAGGAAGTGACAGTTTCAGAGCAGTACAGATGCTGGGTACGTGCATCAGTGTTATATTCTAAGGGTTTCTTTTGGTTTTTTGAGACAGGGTCTCCTTGTAGCCCCAGCTGGCCTGGAACTCACTGTGTAGACCAGGCTGGCCTTGCCTCCAGAGTGCTGGGATTAAAGGTGTGTGCCACCATGCTCTATTCTAAGTTTTGTAATAATATTTCACAATAACAAGTATTTTATAAGAGTTACTGAAAGTTGCTAGTTGCTTCATTGGTGCTGTGAAAACCAGCTCATTCCTTAGAAAGCATTCCAGCTTTTGTGTATTTTACCCAAGGAACAATATTTTAGAAATATCTACTTGCCCACATGTAAGGATAGTTCTAAACAGCTCTAGACAGTGGCTACATATGAAAAACAGACCAAACATCCAACAGAAGATGATGTGCATTCAACTTAAGCCATTTTAAAAATTTATATTATTTGTACAAAATAAGGGGTTTCATTTTATTTTCCATACATATAATATACTTTGATCATATGAACCTGCCATTGCCCTCTTTTGTTCCCCTACATACACAAACACTCCTGCTTCTCTTCCCAAATAGGCGCCCTTGTACTTTAATGTCTTTTTTTTTTTCCCCGACAGGGTCTCCCTGTAGCCCCAGCTGGCCTAGAAGTCTATGTAGACCATGGTGACCTGGAACTCACAGAGATCCTCCTGCCTCTGCCTCCTGAGTGCTGGGATCAAAGGCTTGCACCACCACACCCAGCTCAATATCTTTTTTAAATCTGAATTCTGCATGTGAGAGAAAGCATGCAGTATTTGTGCCTCTGTATCATTTCACTTAACATAATTTCCAATTCCGTCCATTTTCCTGTAAATGACATAATCTTGTTATACTGAATAAAATTATTATGGACTGAGGAGTAGTGTACGTATGCCACATTTTCTTTATTCATTCATCTGTCGACAAGCACCTAGGTTGATTCTATAACTTGACTGTTGTGAATTAGGACTGCAATAAACATGGATGTACAGGTATATATCTATTGTATGTTGACTTTGATTCTTTAGGGTATATACCCAGGATTGTAAACTTCAGGGTTTAGTTTGGCTTGGCTTGGCTTGGTTTGGCTTGGCTTGGCTTGGTTTGATTGTTTTTTTGTTTGTTTGTTTTTCATTTTTTAAAGTTTATTTTATGTTTATTAGTGTTTTACATTCCTGTAAGTTAGTATACCCATGCATGCAATGCCCATGGAGGCCTGAAGAGGGAATTGGATCCCCTGGAACTAAAGTTGCAGACCTCTGGTTGTGAGCTGCCATGTGGGTGCTAGGAACTGAACCTGGGTCCTCTGCAAGAACAGCTAGTGCTTTTAACCACTAAGCCATCTCTCTAGCCCCTTGGTTTGGTTTTTTTGCCATACAATCCTGCTATGTGGTCCAGGCTGGCCTTGGCGCTCACAGTTCTGTCTCAGCCTCCCAAGTGTTGTGATTACAGGTACTCACTACCATACCTAGCACTTCCTCTTCTTCCTTTACCTTCTTCTTCCTTTTCCTCATTCCCTTTCTTTCCCTCTCCTCCTTCTCTTCCTCCCTCCCCTTTTCCTTATTCTTTATTCTGTTTTGTACTGCTGAGAACAGAACCAGAGCCTTACATATGCTAAGCAAGCACTCCTAACATTGAGCTATAGTCCCAGGCCATACCCAAATGTTTTAATGAGAATACTAGTCATTGAATGTTATGTGTATCATATACAAGCTACAGTGTGTACAGAGCCTTTATTTTCATGTGCATTTGCTAAGAATTATAGTGGGATTTACAGTTATTTTCATTGTTGTGATTCTGTTCCTGTTTTCTTCACCCAGGGCCATCCCACTTGCCATTTTCCAAGCAGAGCCCACAGTGAGGAAACACTTTCTCCGGAAATGGCTAAAGAGTTCATGTCTTCAAGACTTTGATATTCGGACAGTGAGTGTCAATTATTTTTATAACATTTATTTTTATTATTTTCAATTATGTGTGTCTGTATATGGGTATGTGTATGTGAGTACATGTGCCTGAGGAGCTCAGAAGATGTTGGATCACCTTGAAGCTGGAGTCCTGCAGTTGTGTAAGACACTCATTGAGAACCAAACTCAGGTCCTCTGCAAGAGCAGTACCTGCTCTTAACTACGGAGCTATCTCTCCAGTCCCTTTGTTTTTATTTTTCACTTATTTAAGGGGCTGGAGGTGATGGCATGCATGGAGGTCAGCGGACAACTTAACAGCAATTGGTTCTTTTACCACATGGGTTCCAGGCATTGAACTCAGATCATCAGACTTGGTAACAAGTGTTTTTTTTTCCCACTGAGCCATCTCTCCAGACCTCTTTTTAAACCCTTAGTAGTACAAAAATAATTGGCACATACTGTTCTTGCGGAGGACCTGGGTTCCATTCCCAGCACCCACGTAAATGACTCATTAACCACCTGTAATTCTAGTTCCGGGGAATCTAATAGCTTCTGGCCTCCAAGAGCACCTACACGCATGTGGTATACATAAACTCATACAGGCATACATATACACATAATTTTTTTAAATTAAAAAAAATTTTTTTTTGGTCTTTTTGAGACAGGGTCTCTTTGTAGCCTAAAATTAAATCTTTTAAAAGATAAAAAGAAAGCTATTTAGCATAGAATGTGCCTGACTTGGGTCACCTGTCTCATCCAGAGTTTTACTTCTGACTTCCTCCTTTCTGACATATAGTATGTAGGGAGACAACACTAAGGCCTTGGGAAGCTCACATTAGGGAGGCCCCTGAGCTGCTACTTTCTTGGATGGAATAAGGCTGAGGTACAACTAACCACCTGCTAGCTTATGATCCTGTGGTCTCATGAAGCTCTCTACCAAGTTTCTACCTCTAAAATGAGCTCCTTGTATTATGGAATTTCTGTAAGATGGAATGAGACACAGCATTTAGCAATGCTTGGCATGTAATGATGTAAACAGTTACTACATTGCTGCTTCTTGTGCTTTCTGTATGCAGATTCTAGACTGGGACTACTACATTGAGCGTCTGGGGAGTGCCATCCAGAAAATCATCACCATCCCTGCAGCTCTGCAGCAGGTGAGACAAGAGCCAGGGGATACCACCCAGCACCACAAAGACCATAGAGTCACACAAGGGTTTCTAATCTGTGTCATCCTCAGGTGAAGAACCCGGTTCCACGTGTCAAACACCCAGACTGGCTGCACAAAAAACTGCTAGAGAAGAATGATGTCTACAAGCAGAAGAAGATCAGTGAGCTCTTTGTCCTTGAGGGAAAGAGACAGGTAACACACAAGACAGGGTAACAAGGTCTGTGAACTGCCATTCATAATTTTCTGATGCTGCCTCTAAAGAGGTTTTGTTTGGTTGGTGGGTGGATGGGTGGGTGGTGGGTGGTTGGTTTTTTGAGACAGGGTCTCCTTGTAGTCCCAGCTCATCTGGAACTCTGTAGACCAGGCTGACCTCAATCTCACAAAGATCCTCCTGCCTCTGCCTCCTTGAGTGCTGGGACTAAAGGTGTGTGCCACCACACCTGACTCTAAAGAGGTATTTTACCTCTAAAAATGTACATTGTGGTACTTTACTCTTCAGTGCCTTCCAGTATCATTTTATATGACTGAAAACAGATTGTGAATCATCAGGTGAGTGTTAAAAACAGATTGATGTGTAAATAATGGGCCATACAAATTAGACACAGTGACCTGAATTGAATCACTGTACTGTATACCAGTTTTCTCAACAAAATCAAGATTTTTTTTTTCCTGGTAAAACATTGAAGACAAAACAATGAAAAGTATAGGTTAGAGTTATAGCCAAGCAATGAATAAGAACTGTAGTCCCAGCAAGCAGAAGTATTCTGTGACTGATGTCAGAAAGCTACTTTGTTGTAATCTGTTCATTAAAGGCAAGTCACTAGGTCCCACCCCACTCAGAGAGTCACATAGGGACTAAGTACAAGAAGGTAGATCATTGGGCCACAGTACAGGGCTGCCTGGCTAGCTGCCAGAAGGTATGGGACCTCACTACTAATAGATGACTACAACATGAAATATTTAGGTATTCTCAGTCAAACTGAGAAAAAGTGGTGGGCAACTAGTGTTGAAACATGGGAAAGTAGAACTCATCCCTGAGAAAGTTTGAAAGATGGGTCATCCCTGTGACCATAGTAGCATGTACAGAGGTAGACACTGAATCACTTTTTTTTCTTTTTTTTTTTTTTTGAGGCAGGGTCTCCCTGTAGCCCCATCCTGACTGGAACTTGCTATGGAGATACGCCTGCCTTTTCCTCCTGAGTGCTGGGGTTAAAAGCGTGTGTCACCATGCCTGGCTATTTGTAGTTATTAAATATTTATTATTTTTTTATTTTTATATTTTGGTCTTTTTTGAGACAGGGTCTTCCCATAGCCCCAGCAACTCTGAAACTCACTATGTAGACCAGGCTGGCCTTGAACTCACAGATTTGCCTGCCTCTGCCTCCCAAGTGCTGGGATTAAAGGTGTGTGCCACCACACCTGGCTGTACAGCAGTTTAAATGAATGAACCACACCACTGTTTTCAGAAGGTATCCATCTCAAAGATACATGGCTAAGTCATAGGTCACTTCAGTAACAGGTTACCCTGTAAGCATTCTATATATGCCAAGCATGGCAAAATGCTGGACATTTACTTATTGATGGTCTTTGAGTGACACTGTTTTCTAAACTTTTTTCTGTTTAACCCTTTTGTTATTAATAGTTAAATTAGTCTGTAAATGAGTATCCTTTTTCAGGAGATTTATTAGAATTCTAGGATAGAATTTACCAGATTGAGATCCTGAATTACAAAGTTTGGTTGGGTCCTTCCAGATTGTGATGGCCCAGGCTCCAGGAGACAGCCAGAGGCTCTGCACTCCAGACATGGAGGACTTTGGCCTCACAAAGCCACACTACTCAGCAGTCCCAGTTGCTACTAAGAGGAAGCGAGTTTTATGGGAGAGCCAAGAGGAGTTTCAGGACCTTGCACTGACTGTTCCCTGGCAAGAAGTCTTGGGGCAGCCTCCCTCCCTTGGAACCACCCAGGTAGGAAGCAAGGAAGCCAGAGGGGGCATGGGAAAAGTTGCTGTGGCATTGTCTCTCCTAGGAATATGCTACATAGTAAAGGGTTCCTGAGGTAAATCCTGCCTCCTAAACAGGGGTTATAGAAATACCTGAGAGTCTCAGAGCAGTTAGAAGCTGCTAAGGCTTGGGAGTAAGATGCAGGCTGTTGGAGAAGGGTGTTGGTGTTCGACATACACCAGCAGTTATGTGTTGCCATCTGTCCAGGAAGAGTGGCTGGTCTGGCTCCGGTTCCACAAGAAGAAGTGGCAGCTGCAGGCCCGACAGCGCCTGGCCCGGAGGAAGAGACAGTGTCTAGAGTCAACAGACAGTGTGTCAAGGCATGGGACCATCCGAGAGGGACCTGCCACAGGGCTGGGAAACTTTTTGCGACGAACTGCCCGCAGCATTCTGGATCTTCCATGGCAAATTGTGCAGGTGTGGACCTTCATTCATAGGTTGCAGGATGCTGAGAGCAGCCACACTTCTTGTGGGCTCAGGGGAGGGACTGTTCAGCCAGTCCTGCAGTATGGGATGGAGAGTAAGATAGACCTTAAACTTTCTGCCCATCATAGGTGTCCTGCACATGGGGGGATGTGGGCAGAGCTGGAGGCCATGTGGGAGATTACCGGTTCACAGGTGTCAGTGTGTTATGTGATGTGCTGTGTGTTCTGCATTTCCTCTCAGATCAGTGAAACCAGCCAAGCTGGTCTTTTCCGGCTATGGGCCATCATCGGCAGTGACTTACACTGTATCAAGCTGAGCATCCCCCGAGTATTCTATGTGAACCAGCGGGTGGTCAAAGCAGAGGAGGGACCTTCATATCGCAAGGTAGGGAGGCTACTGGTATTGTTGGTAACCTCTGAGGTATCTCTGTGTGGTGGAAGCCGTGTAGACTTAGTCGAGAACATGACTTTGCAGACATAAGGAGCTCATGAGCTGTGTGGCCCTATCTCTATCTCCCAAGCATCTAACTGGTATTGGGAACTTATGAGAGTTTCTTGAAACCGTGTCTTTACTTAGGAACAGGAGGCTGCTGCTGTCCATTGTCCTGATAAACTGGGCTTGCCATCATCATCTGTGATGTCTTTGGAGCAGGGGGTGGACTGAGTAGAAGTTGCAAGTAGTTACCGGCATTATTGGGATAGATGTTTATCTGCCATATAGTCCATTCATTTAAAGAGTACAGTTCAATGTCTTTTAGTGAATTCATGGTAATACAACTAGAACCACTGTTGGTTTCAGATTTCATCATCTCTAAAAGAAGTCATAAACTGGGCATGGTGGCGCACACTTTTAATCCCAGCCCTCAGAAGGCAGAGACAGGTGTATCTCTGAGTTCAAGGCCAGCCTGATCTACATATTAAGTTCCAGGCCAGCTGGAGCTACAGGGAGACCCTGTCTGAAAAAGACCAAAAAAAGAAAAAAGAAAAAAAGGTCTTATAGCCCTCAGTTGCCACTGTCCTCCCCTGCAATCCCTGGAAACCAACTGCCAACCCACTTTCTGTCTGAGGATTTGCCTAGTCACAACATCTCAGGAATGGAGCCATACCATAGGTGGCTCTTTGCAGAGATTCTTCCACTTGGGTTTTTGAAGAAGACTCTTATGTGGGTCTCACTTGGAGTACCCAGTTAAGCCAGTGTGCTAACTCAGGCCAAAGCTGGTCGATGATGCTATCTCTGCTCTCTGTTGGATATGAACTGCATACAAGGAACACCTGGGTAAGGTACATAATTGTAGTTGGAGAAGGTGAAACCTGATTCCAGCCTGTTGATTTGGTGGAATGTGTACCTTAGATAGTTGGCAGGGTTCATCAAGATAATGGACACTTGAGACTAATGGGTTTCCATACTTTCTTGTAGAGCCATGTGGCATGATTGTGCGAGAGAATGTCTGTACTGCAGGACCTCTTTTCCTTTATAATTATCCACTCCACTCTGGAGAGAAATGCAATACTGTGTGACCATCCTGTCCTCAGTGTTCACTATGAGCATTGGTATTTGATGGTGACTGTTCAACCTCCACATTGGTGTCCTAGGGATTCTAGGATGAAGGTTTTCTACCCTAACCTGCCTTCTGTGTAAGAACTTTGGGTATATCAGTTAGGAGTGAATTGTTTGCAGATTGGGGGGATAGTATTCATTTGTTTGAGACAGTCTTATGTAATTCAGGCTAGCCTTAATTTCCCTATAAAGCTGAAGTTGGCCTTTAATTCCTGATCCTTCTGCCTATCTACCAAATCCTGGAATTACAGGCATCTGTTATCACACTTTTCTCATGAACTGTTTTTGTCAATGCTGGGGAGCAAACTCAGGGCCTAGTGTATGCTAGGCCCACACACTACCACTATGCTTATGGTCCCAGCACAGAAGTAAAATAGTTCTTCCCTTAAAAGTAAGATGGTCAGGCCTGGTGGTGCACGTCTTTAATCCCAGCACTCGGGAGGCAGAGGCAGGAGGATCT
>NW_008355811.1:171116-188009 GCF_000622305.1 Nannospalax galili
CAAAAAATAAAATAAAAGTAAGATAAACTAGGTGTGGTATCACACACATTTAATCCTGGCACTTGAGAAGCAGAGGCAGATTTGAGTTTGGGAGCCAGCCTGGTTTACATAGTGAGTCCCAGGTCAACCAGGGATACATAGTGAGATCCTGTCTTTTTTTAAAAAAAAAAAAAGCCAGGCATAGTGGTGCATGCCTGTAGTCCCAGCACTTGGGAGGCAGAGGCAGGCGGATCTCCAGGTTCAAGGCCAGCCTGGTCTACAGAGTGAGTTCCAGGCCAGCTGGAGCTACAGGGAGACCTTGTCTCAAAAAGCCCAAAAAAAAGTAAGATTAAATTCTTACTATTTTGTCCTTAAATTATATTGCTTCAAAAGTAAAAAAGCAGGAAGATCTTAAGTTCAGGGCAGTCTGGGCTGCATACCAAGACTCTGTCTCAAAAACAAATGGTCTGGAGAAATAGACTAGCAGTTAAGAGAGCTACTACTGCTCTTGTAGAGGACCCAGGTTCCGTTTTCAACACCTACATGGCAGTTTACAACCCTCAGTAACTCCAGCTCCAGGGGGATCTGATGCCTTCTTCTGGCCGCTGTGAGCACTGCATGTGTCTGGTGTGTATTTATAATTAAGTCCTTTTTTAAGGCAGGATCTCCCTATAGTCCCAGCTGGCCTTGAACTCACAGAGATTCTCCTGCCCTCTGCCTCCCAAGTGCTGGGATCAGAGGAGTGTGACACCACACCTGACACCTCTTCTTTATTTGCCTGGCAAAATAAATCCTTTCTTTAAAAAAATAATGTTATTGTTAACTTGTGAATATGTGTTGTTCAATGTCTTATAAATCATTTAAAGCCAGAGCTCCCTGATGCGAGTAAATACATAGATGTGGTTTACAGTTTAGTGCAGGTTTTAAACATTTAGTTCTGTTGATTTTGACAAGTGTGTCTGCCTGTATCATTCTCACCACCATCCAGGTAGACATTCTCACATTCCCAGCACATGCTTGCCCACCCCTCCATGCTGCTAGTATCTATAACTACAGATGCATTTGACCTACTAGAGCTTTATATCATTAGACAGTTTTCTTTCTGAGTTCATAGTATCAGATACTGGACCAGCAAGGTGTTGTTCATATTAGTGGAGCTGTACCGGGATATACTTACAAACTGCAAGTGCATTGTGTACCTAGAAAGTCCTTGCCAGGAATTTCTAGCAATCTGTAGGATGAGCTGAGAATGTCCCTTTTTATCCTTCCTATTTCCTGTCTATCAATTTTTTTAGTTAGCTATTGAAGAAATAACTACTAGCCACTTGGTTTTGTTTTTGTAGGCTTCCTTTTGTTTATTTAAATATAGCAGGACAGTCATTTTGATGAAATACTGCACGGGGGATAGTGGCCAGAGTTGGGTAACATGCAATGTACAGAACATTTCTGCCATCCTGAACTCACCCATGCTGTCTACCCATACTCTGTCTTTTCTTCACTCCGGTCCTTGGACACTGACCTCTGGCCCTACAGTGTTACCTTTCTAGAATGCCTACTCTGGGATCATACTGTACTCGTCCATTTGTGTCTTGCCTGCTTTCATGTGGTGTAACTCATTAGGATTGGTAAGAGGGGAAAACTGGTTGCTGGTTAGTGCCCTGTGAGTTCTTGGTCCCTGGCTGCCTCTTTTTCTAAAGCCTCTGCTCACCACCGCTGCTTCATGCTTGCATTTAGTCGGGGAGAGAAGGTAGAAGGTGGCTATTTTGTTGTAAAAAATCTTTTTCTCTGTTTTTTAGACTAAATAAATTCTGTGGGTTTTGTCTTCATGTTTATTGACAATTTTCTGTGGTCTTCATTCTGTTATTAAGCTCAGATGTGGGTTTTCCTTTCTGATGTGTGTATGCAGGTGTATGGGAAAGCTGGAAGTCAGTGTCAGGCATCTTCAGTCAGTCTTCACCTTTTTTTAAATTAATTCATTTTTATTTTATGTCTATGAATGTTTTGCCTGAATGCATGTATGTAAATGCACCACGTGTGCATATTTTATTCATTTTTATTTTATGCGTATGCTTATATTGCCTGCTTGTAGGTAAGTGCACCCATGTCGTGCAATGCCTGAGGAGGACAGAAGAGGTCGTAGGAGTCCCTGGAACTGGAGTTACAGACAGTTGTTAGCTGACATGAGGGTGCTGGAATTCAAACCCGGGTCTTCTTCAAGAACAGTCAGTGTTCTTAACCCCTGAGCCATCTCTCGGTCCCACCCACCTTAGTTTTTGAGACAAGGTTTGAGCTTTCTGAATCTGGAGCTTACCGATTCTGCTGGGTGTTCTGACTGGCAAGCCCTAGGCATCCTTCTGTCTCTACCTCTCCAGCACTGGAATTATAGGCACTCACACTACACCTGGCTTTTTACTGAATTCTTGGGATCCAAACTCAGGTTCTCATCTTTGCATGCATCAAACACTTTACCACTGAGCCATCTCCCTAGCCCTATGTGGTGAATTCTCTTTGCTATTTTATTGAGACGTAGTCTCATTATATAGCCCAGGCTTGCCTCAAAATCTCAAGTTGCCTTCCTCAGCCTCCCTACTGGAATTATAGGTATGTGAACCATTGTGTCTGGCTTTTGGTGGAGCATGGCTACAGCTTTCATCAAGTTTTTACTAATTGTGGTATCTAAATCTTCTTAAGAATTATCCCCACCACCACCACCCCATTATATCAAGAAACTCATTGCAATGGTGCTGCACACCTTTAATCCCAGAACTTGTGAGGCAGAGACAGGTGGATCTCTGTGAATTCCCGGCCAGCTAGGGCTACATTGTGAGAGCCTGTCTCAAAAAATAAAAAGAAATTAATTGCTTAGTCGACATTTTGCATCTGATATTATGAGAGCTGAGCTCAATCTCTAGAGTCCACATAGTGGGAGAGGACTGACACACTCAACTTGTCTTCCAACCTAACATACATAGCCTCCCTCCCCCAATAAATAAGTATAAAAAAGATGTGTTTAATCCTTCAGAGAATGTTGAGGCAGCCAATCCAGTTTAATTTAGACTCCCAAGTTTTTTTCTTGCCATCTTTGTGTAAAACCTTAACTCTCAAAGCCTTTGTGAATTCTTTTGAGCTTGCCTATGTGTTTGCAGCTTGGAGTAACTCTAGGTTTTTTGTTGGTTCATGAAGATTAGTGAACAGTCTGTCCTCTCCATGCTCACACACACACACACCCAACACACACACACATAGCTGCTTCCTTCCAGTCTGGCTAGGAAAACATGGTTTCTCTCTGAGTTTTGGATGCCTGCACCCTCCAATAAATAAACCCAAGAGACAACTAAGAAAAACTGGGAGGCCATCCCACTGACAGTTGGAGAGCACTCCCCATTTTCTAGGAGCCTTAGATTGCTGTTTTAGATTATATACAGATCTAGTTATAATCATTGGAGCAGGTAAAATGGAAGCCCTAGAACGTGGTCAGCAGGGTACTGTGTAGGCCATCACAAGCTCATTACCACATTGTCACTAGGTGAATCGGGCTCTTCCTCATTCCAACATGGTCTACAATCTCTACAAGTATTCAGTACCAGAGGATATGTACCAGGAACACATCAATGAGATCAACACTGAGCTGTCGGCACCAGACATTGAGGGCGTTTATGAGACTCAGGTGATTTTCTCTGGGGTCACCCGCTACCTGGGTGAAGATCCAGCTGGATGATAGGAGAAGGAGAAGGGAATTGGGCAGGGGACAGAAGTGACATGGACAGTGATGGGCATGAGCTGGGGACACCCCCCATAGGAAAGTGGCTCTCAACAGCATGGCTGCCAAAGATGGCCTGTTCTGGGGAGTGACAGGCTGTGCTGGAAGGTATGGCTATAGCATGAGCCAGGGGGCTAGAGTCTTCCAGTCAGCCCAGTGTACTATCTGCCCACTCTCCCAGGTCCCATTGTTATTCCGGGCTCTTGTACAGCTGGGCTGTGTGTGTGTTGTCAATAAACAGCTGGTGAGGCACCTTTCCGGCTGGGAAGCTGAAACCTTTGCCCTCGAACACCTAGAGATGCGTTCTCTGGCCCAGTTCAGCTACTTGGAACCAGGTATGGCCCCACCAACAGCCCCATCACCTCCTTTATCTCCCTGTGTCTCTGGTGACCAACTTACTTTCTTCTGCAGGGAGTATCCGTCACATCTACCTCTACCATCACTCACAGGGCCACAAGGCACTCTTTGGAATCTTTATCCCCTCACAGCGAAAAGCATCTGTGTTTGTGTTGGATACTGTGAGTTCTTGGGCCCAGGGGACCTGAGAATATGTGGGTTGGCAGAATCTAGGGAAGGAATATGCTATCCCCGCTACTGAATTGGGATTGGAATGGCATGACTGCCCAGCTTCACGCACACAAAGTAGGCCTGACATAGCTGGTATTTGCCTAGGTACGCAGCAACCAAATGCCTAGCCTCAGTGCCCTGTACTCAGCAGAGTATAGTCTGCTGCTGGAGAAAGTAGGCCCTGAGCTCCTGCCTCCCCCAAAACACACCTTTGAAGTTCGTGCTGAAACCAATCTGAAGACCATCTGCAGAGCCATCCAGCGCTTCCTGCTCTCCTACAAGGTACGGGAAGGTGGGGTCCTGCGGTGAGTCTCGTACTCCAAGGTTTTGTCCCCTGAGCTCTTTCTGCCTTCTGCTCAACCCAGGAAGAACGCCGGGGGCCCACACTGATTGCTGTCCAGTCCAGCTGGGAGCTTCAGAGGTTGACCAGCGAGGTTCCTGTCTTAGAGGAGTTCCCAATAGTGCCTGTTCACATGACTGACAAAATCAGCTATGGAGTCCTGGACTGGCAGCGTCATGGAGCCCGCCGCATGATCCGGCACTACCTAAACCTGGACACCTACCTGTCACAGGCCTTTGAGATGAGCAGGTGAAGAAGAGGGGTGTAGCTCAGTAGTAGAATCTGCCTAGAACATACAAGACCCTGGATTCAATTCCAAGTACCACATGCACAAAAGAAACAACAGGCTGCATACCCACAATGTGAGGTCCTGTGAGTGGACCCTAGGTGGGGCTAGCATACCTGGCACTGAACTCCTGCCTCTGTGCAGGTATTTCCACATCCCAATTGGAAACCTGCCACAGGATATCTCCACCTTTGGCTCTGATCTCTTCTTCGCACGCCACCTCCAGCGACATAACCACCTGCTTTGGCTGTCCCCTACCTCTCGTCCTGACCTGGGTGGGAAGGAAGCTGATGACAATCGCCTCGTCATGGAATTCGATGACCGAGCCACCGTAGAGATTAACAGTTCTGGCTGTTATTCCACTGGTGAGTGAGAGACAGGGCAAGACTGGCATATCTATCACTTAATGATCCCTTCTTAGCACCTGGAGCTCAGTCTTCAACCATGTGAGTTAAATTAAGAACTAAGCCCGGCATGGTGGCACACGCCTTTAATCCCAGCACTTGGGAGGCGGAGGCAGGTGGATCTCTGAGTTCCAGGACAGCTGGGGCTACAGGGAGACCCTGTCTCAAAAAGACCGAAAAAAAAAAGCTATAGGAGGACATCCTGTGGCCAAAGGTCCTGACTATCCTGTTAGTGGTGATGATTGGGTCAGGCTCTGGGAGATGATGCTGGTGCTAACCAGGGTGCATGGACAAGCTGTGTCTCCCTACAGTGTGTGTGGAGCTGGACATTCAAAATTTGGCAGTCAACACTATACTCCAGTCCCACCATGTCAATGACATGGAGGGGGCTGGCAGCATGGGCATCAGCTTTGATGTGATCCAGCAAGCCTCCCTGGAAGACATGGTCACAGGCAATCAAGCTGCCAGTGCCCCAGCCAGCTATGATGAGACAGCCCTCTGCTCCAGCACCTTCAGGTATCTACTTTCATGCTATCTGCTGCCCTCCTAAGTAGGACAATGGGGAGACCTTAGCATTCCTGAGATTTCTCTTACTCCAGGCATCAATGTAGTCAGGGGCTCTGTGACCCTGACCATATCCCATTTCATCATTGGTGCTACCTTCTGACCTTTACTTGTGGCCAGAGGTGTTTCCCATGAAGAACTTTCTAATCCATAGTTGCTTTTCATTATAACCAGAGGTGGGTCTACAGGAAATCCCTGGGCACCCAGATCAGTAAGTCATAGTGGTCAGTATTAGCTGTCAGAGTATGGTTAGCACTTGCTCCTGATAATGGAAATAATGCATACTGTATAGTGCTTCCTTTGTGCCAGAAACACTGAACATTTGGACTCTGCCTGTGTCCCCAAAGCCCTGCAAAGTGGTTCTGTCTTCACCCGTACTAGAGATGATCAACCCTAGGTCAGGGAGGCTGAGTTCATAGTGTATCTGTGGCTCAGTTTGAGGTAAACATTCAAGTCTGTGATTCGAGACCACCTGTCTCAGCCCTGTTGCCTCCAAATGAAAGGAAGAAAGGAATTTGCTGAACTAGAACAAGGAGAGTTGGGAGACTGAGAACAGGTTTATGGCAGAAAAAGTGGTTCAACACCGAGAGGGAGATGAAGGTCAGACCGAGATGACAAAGACCAACAGTCAAGGGAAGTGGGCATTCATGCAAGGAAGCTGTGATGAAACTGATCTCAGCATCCTGACCCTGGCCTCTAAGTTTTGTTGTAAAATTATTTTGCTGACCCCATAAATTGATCCAATTCTCATGCCTGGTAAGATTTTGAAAACCTTAGCTAAATTGTTCCAGGGCTGGGGAGATGGCTGATTGGTTACAAGCACTGACTGCTCTTGCAGAGGACCCAGGTTTGGACCCCAGCACTCACGTGGTGGCAAACAACTGTCTCTAACTCCAGTTCCAGGGGATCTAACACTCTCTTCTGATCTCCAAGGGCATTGCATGACATGGGTACACTTACACACATGCAAGCAATACATTCATACACATAAAATAAAAATAACAAAATAGCCGGGTGTGTTGGCACACACCTTTAATCCCAGCACTCGGGAGGCAGAGGCAAGCGGATCTCTGTGAGTTCAAGGCCAGCTTGGTCTACAGTCTGCATATTGAGTTCCAGGACAGCTGGGCTACAGGGAGACCCTGTCTCAAAAAGACGAAAAAAAAAAAAGCAAAATGTTTTTTTAAAAAAAAATAATAATAATAACATTAGGGACTGGAGAGATGGTTCAGCAGTTAAGAGCACTGGCTGTTTGGAGAAGACCTGGGTTCAAATCCCAGCACCCACATGGCAGCTAACAACCGTCCATAACTCCAGTTCCATGGGATCTGACACCATCTTCTGTTCTCCAGGTGCATTTACACAGATACAGGCATAACACTCATAAACATAAAAAAATTTGTTTTGAAATGAATCAAAAAAAATTTTTTTTATGGTGTTAAATTGGGGTTCCAGTGTCAGCGCAGCTAGAAACACAGTTCCTCATATAGGAAACTTGTCCAGACTAGCAGATACTCTGTAGCTCCTGTCCAATCCGTGTTCCATCTATGCTACCTGGGCATTGCTTTGGCCCCCAAAGTGCTGCCCCCGTGTTCTCCCTGGTGTCAGAAAAGCGTAATTTGGGTCAGACCCTGGTTCTTCACATGGAAGGCACACATTCAGCACAAACAGGAAACAGGTTCAGAGATTCCTATTTAAGGTCCCAGGCAAGAGGGTATATAGTATGTAAGACCAGGAATAGTCAACAGAGGTCAGAGTGGTGTACACTGGCAAGTGGTTGAATG
Source organism: Nannospalax galili (assembly GCF_000622305.1). Classification (NCBI taxonomy): domain Eukaryota; kingdom Metazoa; phylum Chordata; class Mammalia; order Rodentia; family Spalacidae; genus Nannospalax; species Nannospalax galili. Next base: position 178,801 of record NW_008355811.1, read on the forward strand.
TTCCATTAAAGGAAGTGGGAGGAAAGCAAGGAGCCCAGTCTCTAAGACCAGGAAAGATGTCTCCAAGTTTTTCTGGCTGCTGGTTTCAGCTGTAAAGTATGGCATTAAGCCAATTAGCAGTAGTTTTTGTTGAGTTGCTTTCATCACAGGTGCCCATGATGGATTTGTGCCTCTTACTGTGCTTCTGTAAAAGAGCAAGCACCTACGACTGGAGAGTTTGGTTCCCAGAAGTCCCATCAGAATGCTCAACCACCTCAACTCCAGTGGATCCAATATTCTCTGGCTTCCACAGGCACCTGCACTAATGTGCCCATACCACCCCCCGCACACACACACACCTTTTTAATATAAAAATAAATCTTAAGAAGGACAAAGCTGGGAGTGGTGGTGCATACCTTTAATCCCAGCACTCAGGAGGCAGAGGCAGGCAGATCTCTGTGAGTTTGAGGCCAGTCTGGCCTCCATAGTGAGTTCCAAGTCAGCTGAAGCTACTGAAAACCCTGTCTCCAAAATACCAAAAAAAAAAAAAAATTAAAAAAGGACAAGAGCTGGGGCTGGCAAGATAGCACAGTGGTTAAGAGCACTAGCTGCTCTTGCAAAGGACCCAGGTTCAGTTCCTAGGACCTAACAACCATCTGTAACTCCAGTTCCAGGGGATACGATGCCCTCTTCTGGCCTCCATGGGATTTGCACGCACACACACACACACACACACACACACACACACACACGAAGGCAAAATAAAAAATACATTTTTGAAAAGTAAAGCCAGGTGTGGCACACGCCTTTAATCCTAGCACTTGGGAGGCAGAGGCAGGCAGATCTCTGTGAGTTTGAGGCTAACCTGAGTTCCAGGCCAGCTGGGGCTACAAAGAGACCCTGTCTCAAAAAGACCAAAAAAAAGAAAAACGAACAAGAGCCTGTCTTGTGTCTCTGTGTGGGCATCTGGTGAACAAGTGAGTTATGTGGAGGGAGCTGGTAAAGGGGGTAAAATAGGAAGCTGACATGGTATGGGGCCAATGGAAATAAGTTTAGACAGAGGCAGTTGGGGGTTGTGAGAAGGGGCAATGAAGGCAGTGGCAGCAGATGGTTGTGCAACACCCTTCTATGCCTATCTTTCAGGATCCTGAAGAGCATGGTTGTGGGTTGGGTGAAGGAGATCACACAGTACCACAATGTCTATGCTGACAACCAGGTGATGCACTTCTACCGCTGGCTCCGGTCACCGTGCTCTCTGCTCTATGACCCTGCCTTGCACCGGACGCTGCACAATATGATGAAGAAGCTCTTCCTGCAGTGAGTGCCTTACCCTGGGCTGTGGCTAAGGAGCATAAGCCAGTGCCTCTGGAATGCCTGAAAAGCCCAGGGCAGGCTTAGCTATTATTGAGGCTCTGTTTATCCTTCCAGAAGGCTAGGCAAACTATCATGGTTATACCTCTTTTTTGTACTATGTGTTCTCATGTACCTTGTTATAATAATGCTTCTCAAACAGCTGAGTGTGACTATGCCATACTAATGGACATTCACCTGTGTCTAGACTCATGCTATTAGAAATAACAAATCAGGCCAGGCATTTTGGTGTGCACGGCTTTAATCCCAGCACTTGAAGTAGAGGCAGGCAGATCTCTGTGAGTTTGAGGCCAGCTAGGGCTACCTAGTGAGACCCTGTCTCAAAAAAACAACAACAACAAAAGAAATAATAAATCAATAAATGGCCTAGTTATAGTCTCATGACTCTGACTATAGATTAGTACTGGTGTAAGTCTGATGACATTATGGATAAATGCTGATCTAGTCAGTGTTGCCAAAGCTCCTTCTACTGAGACTTATGATTAAGAATACCTGTCCAAACTTCTGCCTCACCTGCCTGCTCAGTTATCATTGCAGACCTAACAGGATGAAGGATCGCTCAGGTTTTTACTGTATGATACTTGTTATGGAAGTGAACATTTTCTTCATATCTTTTCTTCTATAGTTTTTTTTCTGTTATTAAAAACTGAATGAAGGCCAGACATGGTGTTGCATACCTGTGATCCCAGTACCACGAAGCTGAAACTGGAAGATTCCTTGAGTTCAAGGCTAGCCTGGGCTATATAGGGAATTTTTGGACTGCATAGTGAAACCTCATCTCAAAACAAACAGAAAAGATTGCTCAGTGGTTAAGAGCAGATCTCTATAAGGTCAAGGCCAGCCTGATCTTTATAGCAAGTTCTAGGCTAGCTAGAGCTACAGGGAGACCCTGTTGAAGGAGGGAGAGGGAGACACAAATAGAAATCCCTCTCTGCCACACCAGCTACTCAGGCTGAGATGAGGATTGAGTTAAAAAATTCAGAGCCAGCTGGGTATGGTGATGCATGCCTTTAATCCCAGCACTTGAGAGGCAGAGGCAGGCAGATCTCTGTGAGTTCAAGGCCAGCCTGGTCAACATAGTGAGTTCCAGGCCAGCTGGGACTACAGGGAGACCCTGTCTCAAAAAGACCAAAAATAATAATTCAGAGCCAGTCTGGTAGCATAGCCAGACTTCCTCTTAAGTGACAAAAAGTAATCTGTTATTTATTGCTTCTAAATCTGCTCTTTTTGCTCATTCTAAGTATAGTTAGGAGACTTTCTGCCTCAGTATCACCATGGTCTTCATGGTTTCTCCTAATATTCTCTGGCTTCATTTTGTACCAAAGTACCTCTTCCATTGATTATGAACTTCACAGGCTCATTGCTGAGTTCAAGCGCCTAGGATCTTCAGTCATCTATGCCAACTTCAATCGCATCATCCTCTGTACAAAGAAGCGCCGAATCGAGGATGCCCTTGCTTATGTGGAATACATCACCAACAGGTTGGTGGAGGGGACATCCTGGTGATGCAGCTGCCATGGCTTTGGAGGGGTGCTTGGAGGAATTCCCATGGCTAGAGGGAAGGTCCTAAAGAATACAGCACAAACCAAGGGTCAGGTCCAGTAGCTGAGAAAGGGTGGCTCCTGCATCATGGTGTACCTTTTGTGGGCCACTCAGATATCAAGCATATTGCTCAAGTTTAGAAGATTCAGGAAGTACCTGCTGTTAGTAAAAAGGTTCTATAAAGTACTGTTGCATAAATTTTTCACACAAGTAGGCATGGGCACCTGAGAATGCTCTGATTCCAAGTGGTCAGTCATACAGAGCCTTCAGTTCCTAGAGTCCATGTTGTACTTTTGACTTTAACCAATGATGCCTGCCTGCATCGGTCACATTCCCCAGGTTTCTTGGGCCAAGGACTACATTGTAACAAAGATGGAGCCTTCAGATTGATTTTTTTTTTTTTTTTTTTTGTCTCCCTGTAGCCCCAGCTGTCCTGGAACTCACTATGTGGACCAGGCTGGCCTTGAACTAAGAGATCTGCCTGCCTCTGCCTCCTGAGTGCTGGGATTAAAGGCGTGTGCCACCACGCCTGGCAGATTAATTTTATTTTATTCATGTCTATATGTGCACATATACGTGCCCAGGGAGAACAAAAGAGGGTGTCAGATCCCTTGGAGCTAGAGTTACAGGTATTTGTGAGCCACCCAATGTGGGTGCTGGGATCCTAACTCTGGGCCTCTGATGGAGCAGTAAGTATTCAAACTGTTGAGCCATCCCTTCAGTCCCCTAAGTCCTGATTTATAATGAACACTCAAGTTCTGGTGCATTCACACCAGACAAGGTTGAACACTCCGTAAGCACAGGGAATCCTGGGAGATCAGGCTACATAACAGTGTTCAAGCAGCAGCAGTGCACTGCAGGAAGGAGACAATTCCTGGTCCATAAGTCTGCTGAATGGTAGTAATAAGTAAGATGGTTGCATTCCTAACCAACACAAGCATAAGACTCTGTAGACCTGCTATCTGTCCCTGTCCACATGGGTTCCAGGTGACCACAGTAAGCTTTCTGTCATGCTGTGTGTTGACAGGACTGTCTTAGCCTCAGTGTTTCACAGAGTAGTTGAGACATGGGGAAGGACAGGACTCCTCATCCACATAGGCTATGGGCTTAGCTCCATAAAGTACTGAGGTGGCCAGGCTAAAGCCACATTGACAAACAAGCTACTGTTTTCCATCAGTCTGAGAATCATCAGGGATGTGCATATATCCTCCTGAGGGACTAGTTTGGATTGTGCAATAACTTAAAAATGTGTGATCTTGCCAGGCATGATGGCACACGCCTTTAATCCCAGCACTTGGGAGGCAGAGGCAGGTGGATATCTGTGAGTTCAAGGCCAGCCTGGTCTACATAGTGAGTTCAGGTCAGCTGAGATTACAGGGAGACCCTGTCTCAAAAAGACCAAAAAAAAAGTGTGATCATTAGGGTCTCTTTCCTCCTTCCCCTCAGATACAGAAGATATGATCAGTTATAGGGGGGCCAACTTGGCTAGAAGTGGTAAGAATCACAAAAACTTATAAGAGCTAGAAAACAGGAACTAGTGCTGCCAGCAACAGGTGCCTGCCCTAAGGTAGACATTGAGCCCCTGGGCTTGTCCCAGTTTCCCTCTGGATCACCTTTTTCTCCAGGGCAGCTGTTCTCGGTAGCCTCTTTTGTGTCTTAGGAAGTTTGAGGGACTGTCTGAATTCACCTGAAGTTCATTTGTAAGTAAAAGGAGGATGAGTAGATAGCTACAAAGGAAAAAAAGGGAAGAACAAGAAAAGCCACTGTGTCATTTTAATAGTTTCTGTCTGACTTCTTGCAGCATCCATTCTAAAGAGATATTCCATTCCCTGACAATTTCTTTCTCCCGATGCTGGGAATTCCTTCTCTGGATGGATTCGTCCAACTATGGTGGAATCAAAGGAAAAGTTCCATCCAGTATTCATTTTGGACAGGTAAGAGAGTTGAATATGACTGAAATAACTGGGACCAAATTTGCCCCCATGGCAGGTACATCTTCCTCAGGGCCTCTCAGTAGCAGCAAACAGCTGACCCCACCTACTTCATCAGTTTAAGAGGAAAGTCAGGAGCACAATGTTAGTCCCAATGGGGGCATGGAGCAGAGACTGGCAAAACTCAGGGAAAAGGAGGAGAGAAAACTGAGGATACTGACACAGCCACACATGGCAGAAAGGCAGACACCCTAGGAGCCAGAGCAGCTCAGGCAGGTGGGTGGCTGGTCAGCAGTCTCAGGTGCTCACCAAGAGCTGGCATACGAACTCATCTTTCGCATAGGATGGGATTCAGCATTAGTGGAGATGGGAGATTCTGGCTTCTACTTGACACCTCTAAGAATAGGAAGACCAAACACCTATTCACCACAGGAAGACCAAAGCTAACAGAGTGTCAGTGCAGGGAAGGGGTGCTAGGTGCCAGGGGCTAGCAGGTGGGGTTCATGATGCACAGACATGAGCCATACCTGTGGGTGAGTAGATAGAGATGGTTGCCAGGAGCTATGTGGGGAAGCAGAATTGATTTGATGGGTAAAGTAACATTTGTGAAGTTAAGATGCAGGTGATCACTCACTCCATGCTGGAATGCCCTGGGAGTAGACTGAGACAATAGAAGCCTTTGTCCTCCATGAGTTCCTCACAAAGGACCATGAAGGAGCTGCCAGTGAGCAGGTGGACCAGAAGCTTAGGTCTCAGCTATCAGGGAAGTTGGGGGGCTAGGCCAGTGCTTCCTTGGGCACCATGGCTCCAAGACTTGGGCAGGAGCAGTACTGGTTGGAGTTGGGATTGGGAGACAGACCTAACTGCAGAGCTCTGAGAAACATGGAAAGAAAGGAGATGTGGCCATCAGGATGATGGCAGAGAGTGTTAGTGTCTGCATGAAGAAGTGAATTCACCCTGGCAGAAACACAGGCCAACAGTAAAGTTGGACCTATGGTAAAATTGTTACTATCCCAGAAAGAGGGTCTTCCTACTTTGTGAGATGGGCTCTCACTTTGTAGCTTAGGCTGGCTTTGGAATCCTGGTCTCTAATGATTCTTCTGCCTCAGCCTTGAGTATATAGCCACAGGTTCAAGGCACCACCCTCCTCAGCTAAAGAAGAGATTGTTAAACTCAGAGGAAAAAGCATGTCACCTAGAAGCTCCAGTTGGGTCGGGCAGTTGAATAATCTTGAAGTATCTTCTGAAAAAGCAAATCAGAATTTCAGTCCCCACCCACCCAAGTGCACTAAATGCATCCCATGGTGTACTGGGTCTTGCATGGTTGTGATCCAAGAGACTCAGGCTTAGGGAGTCCTGTCTCTCATGTCTTGCTACTATATTCTGTTACCATGGTGGAAACAGGGATTGCCTCTGTGTTACAGCCAGACTCCAAGGCAGGGGAGGGAACTGAGGATGAGCAGGATGATGAGGAGGAAGACAAGGAGGAGGAAGAAGGTATAGAAGAATCTGAGGTGGAGGACTTACTGGAGAACAACTGGAACATTCTACAGTTTTTGCCACAGGCAGCCTCCTGCCAGAGCTACTTCCTCATGATTGTTTCAGGTGAGCCGAGCTGAAACATGGTAGCCAGCTGAGTGACTAGAAGTGGTTCTGGCTCCTTGGTGTGGAGAGGGAGACTGGAAAATCAAGTTTGTGGCACCTGCTGCCTTCTTTCCCTATTCTCGCATAGGTCTCTACCTGAGGACATATGATAGAGGTGCTCTCTGTCCTCCCCCTAGGCCTCCTAAGCAGCTACTCCTAAGGATGTCCCAAAAGCGTTTCCCAGTTTGTGTCTAGTAGGTCGGTGGCTTACATCCCTGGGAGCATGTGTGGGCACATATAGTAATAGGATGGCCTGTGGGGCCTTACTACCTTAGGAAACTCCTTTACCTTGAGGATATTTGAAAACCTGGTTATGGTTAGTATGCAAATAAGCATAAAAATTAGACCACTTTGTAATTCAGAGCTGTTCATTAAAACAAAAATTTATAGGCCGGGCATGGTGGCGCATGCCTTTAATCCCAGCACTCAGGAGGCAGAGGCAGGTGGATCTCTGAGTTCAAGGACAGCTCACATAGTGAGTTCCAGGACAGCTGGGGCTACAGGGAGACCCTGTCTCAAAAAAGACCCAAAGAAAAAATAAATAAATTATGATGAGCATGGTCATTAGACTGTCAGCAGATCAACAGTTCACATGCACCTCTTGGATCTGTACCAATAGGTGATTTCATTTGTGATTGCTTATATCTTTGTCATGAAATGTTTTGGGCGTCTGGGGATGGTCAGCATTTGCTCTTGTGAGGATTCATCTTTGCTCATTATCACAATTATCCTATGTATTTACTATTCTAAGGATGAACTCAGGCATCAGCAAATTCCCTTCTTATGTCTATTTCTCTGGCCAGCCACAGGATTCCCTCAGCACCACTGACTCTCTGATCCTGTGGCCTGTGTCTGCCTCTCTCTACAGCGTACATTGTGGCTGTGTACCACAGCATGAAAGACGAGCTGAGACGCAGTGCCCCAGGCAGTACCCCTGTGAAGAGGAGGGGGACAAGCCAATTCTCCCAGGAGTCCGAAAGGGTGGCTGGAGCCCTTCCTGGTGTGTAGTCCCTTGTCGTGGGAGGCTACTACTGTGTGCTATGACCTGACCTTTACGTGTGCCTCAGGTGGCACAGGCAGATGGGTGGAGATACCCAATGCCAGGGCTAGCCGAATCCATCCCTCAGCACTCTCTCTTTCCCAGGAATGATTACCTTCTCTCAAGATTATGTGGCAAACGAGTTGACTCAGACCTTCTTTACCATCACTCAGAAGATTCAGAAGAAAGTCACAGGCTCTCGGAACTCAACTGAACCCTCAGATATGTTTCCTGTCCTCCCTGGTTCACACTTGCTGCTCAATAACCCTGCCCTTGAGTTCATCAAATATGTGTGCAAGGTGAGGGCCAGGTGTAAATCTTTCAGTCATCCCACCAGCATTTGCCAGGTCCCTGTCACATGCAGCTATTGTTGAAACATTTGGGCTTAAATGTTATAGAAGACCCACTCTCATGGAGCCTACACCTGGCAATAAACAGTAAGTCAGTTCAAAGATATGCAGCTATAAAGATATGCAGCTATAGGCCTCTGAAGTTCCTGCAACCAGGCACCAAGGCTCTGGAGGAAGAGAGCTGGTGTGCTGGGAAAGATATAGCAGGTGGTAGGGGTAGAAGGAGTTCATGGATCATGTGCCACCAGTGGGACTGATGAGCCAGAACTAAGCTCTGAGACCAAATGAGGTGACAGAGAGCTTGCTTTCTGGGAAATGCAGGCCAGTATGATGAGATGATATTACCAGTGACCATGCAGGGTCATTACTCAAAGCACTTACTGTCTGTTGTACCATCTGAGCGTCCCAGCGCTTCACTCTGAGACAGAACACTGAAGATCAAGTGACTGTCCAAGGTATGCTTGTAGCGAAGAAATATTCCCAGCTCACTGTGTAAGCCTTTGTTCACTTTGAAATACTTTTATTAAGGTACAGTTGTGCATTTGTGCTGCCTGCTCTTTACCCTCTTCCAAAACCCAAAGGTAGAGTATCTGATATTCCCTGTCCCTGTGTGTGGTTTGTGTTAAAGTTAAGGAAGGTATATTCTCTGGAGCAACATAGGGTTTTTAGAGTGAACAGAGCTGTATCACTTGACTTCAGAACTATCACCACTTGAAAATGTACCCTGCCATCCAGCATCTCCTGATCCTTCCTGTGTCCCTCACAGAACATCACATAAGTGGGACTTTATTCTGTGTAGCCTTTGGGATCTGGCTTTTTCACTTTGCAGAATGCACTGGGGATGCATCCAGGGTGTGTGTCAGAATGTCTTCCGCACTCCTGTCCATTTGCCATTACAGACATCAGAGTTGCTTTTATCTCTTGGTGATTAATAACAGATACTGTAAATGTTAGTGCATTTTTGTATGAACATAGATTTCATTTCTCTTGAGTATAAACCCAGGAAGGGAGTTGCCAGACCATACCAAAAGTGTTGATGGTATACGCTTATAATCCCAGCACTCATGAGGTGGAGTTAGGAGAAATCAGGAGTTCAAAGTAATCCTCAGTAACAGTGAGTTCAATCAAGGCCATCCTGGGCTACATGAGACACTCTCAACAACAACAAAAAAAGTGTATGCTTGACAGCCAGGGGTAGTGATGCACACCTATAATCCTAGCACTCAGGAGGCAGAGGCAGGAGGATTGCTGCAAGTTCAAGGTTAGGTAAGGATACACAGACTCTTAAAAACTAAAACCAACCTTTGAGGCCAGCCTGGTCTACATAGCAAGTTCCAGGCCAGTTGGGGCTACA
>NW_008355811.1:188107-204418 GCF_000622305.1 Nannospalax galili
AAACCAACCAAAAATATATGCTTAACTTTGAAAGAAACTGCCAGACTATTTTTTGAAGTGGCTACAGCCCTTTCACTTGTGTAGCCCTTAGACTTGTGTAATTGGAATTCCACTGTTCCATATGCTCACCAGAACTTGGCCTTAGTTTTGCAAATTTCAGCTACTCAGCTAGATATAGAGTAAAATATCCTATGACTTTGATCTGTGTTTCCCTAATGGCTAGTGTTGGTGAGCATGTTTTCACAGGCCATTTATCTCTGAGTAGCCAGATCATTTGCCCATTATTTAAAATTGAACCCAGCATGGTGGCACACAACTTTGATCCCAGAACTCAGAAGGCAGAGGCAGGTGATCTCTGTGAGTTCCAGGCCAACTAGGGCTACAGGGAGACCCTGTCTCAAAAAACGTTAAAATTGGAGGGATATTTTTTCTTTGTTTATGGTGCTAAGGATCCACCAAGGGTGTTGCACATGCTAGGCAAGCACTCTACCACTGGGCTGTGGTCCAGCCCCTAGGTTGTCATGTTTTTGTTTTTGAAACAGTTTCATATAGTTCAGGCTAGCCTTAAACTCACTATATACCCAAGGATGGCCTTAAACTTCTGGTCTTTCTTCCTCCACCTCTCAAGTGCTGAGATTAAGAGTGTGTGTCACTGCATCTGGTCTTATGTGATACTGGGGACTTGTGCATGCTAGGTTGGCACTGTACCAGCTGAGCCACATTCCCAATCCCCTGTATTATATTGTTATTGTTAGGAGTTTATCTTTATATTTGGAGTACTCTTTGTGTATTCTGGATACAAGTCATTTATCAAATATTATGAGTTGTACCTTTTGTGTTTCCTTATTATGGGAGTTTCTGCTTTCAGGACATGAGGATTTTCTCCTATATTTACACAAGTCTTACAGTTTTGGGTTCTGCCTTTATAATCTCTGGTCCATTTTTAGTTAATCTTTGTGCAGTATGCACAAGTTTCCTGTTTGTACATAAGGGTGTCCATTTGTTCCAGAGCCTCTTTCCAATGAGGGGTGATTGCATCCTTTTAAAGCTTAATTGACCTGGGCATGGTTACACCTTAGTCCCAGCATTAAAGAGGCTGAGGTAAGAGAACTGCTACAAGTTTGAGGCCAGCCTGAGCTGTAGAGTGGGCCTCTCTCTCAAAATAACAATAATAATTAATTGGCCTTAACTTTTAGCTGTGCTTATTTATTTTTGGATTCTGTATTTTACAGATTGATGAGATTATCTGCTAGTACTTGTTGACAATTTTGGGTTTATTTTATTTATTATTTTTATTTTAGGTGTATGAGTGTATTGCCTATATATGTGTAAATGTGCTCATGTTGTGTAATGCCTGTGGAGGTCAGAAAAGAGTGTCAGATCCCCTGGAACTGGAGTTACAGATAGTTGTTAGCCACCAAGTGGGTGCTAGAAACCGAACCTGAGTCCTCTGCTCTTAACCTCTGAGCCATCTCTTCAGCCCCTTGTTGAAAGTTTTTGTGTCCATGCTCCTGGTAGTTGATGGGCTCAAGTTTCCTTATACCTTTATCTGGTTTCAGTATTGGGGTGATGCTGACCTCCTAGGATGAGTTAGGGTATCCTCTCACTGGTTTCTGGAAGGAACTGTAGAATCAGTGCTGTCTCTTGCCTTAAATGTTTGGTAAATTCACCAGTGAAGCCTCCACTCACTCACAGAGAGCTGCCTCTGTAAAGAACCAGCTCTTCCTGAGACTTCCGAATGGAATAAGAAAGGGCTGAGATGGTGTTTGGAAATGAGCTTCAGAGAGAGGGATTTGGTCTGGCTAGAGCAACAGAGACTTGCTTCCTGATGGGCTTTGGTCTCCACAGGTGTTGTCTCTAGACACAAACATCACAAATCAGGTGAACAAGCTGAACCGAGACCTGCTTCGTCTGGTGGACATCGGTGAGTTCTCTGATGAGGCCCAGTTCAAAGACCCCTGCCGCTCCTATGTGCTTCCTGAGGTGATCTGCCACAGCTGTAATTTCTGCCGAGACCTGGACCTGTGCAAAGATTCCTCCTTCTCTCAGGTGGGCACAGCTCGTGGTCAGAACATCTACAACCAGACATGGGCCCTTCTGGGGGTCATAACCTCCAGATGTTGACGGTGGTTGGGACAGTCCTAAGGCTGAACATTACGGTGTAGATCTACTGCCCTCAACTGGTTCTTCTGTGGATTCAAAACAAGCCGCCCTCGAATGTAAATTGCTGTAAAATGTTAGAAAATTGTTCTAGAAAGGTCAGATGAGCACAAGTGAAAGGCCCAGGCTATATGGAATGCAGCCAAGAGTAGTGATGGTCACCTTTGCTCCACTTTTACACTCTCCAACATGTCCCCTCTTACACCAGTCCTCTGTGCTATTGCCCAGGTGGGACACTCAAACTGATTGTTTAGCCTTCTCCCTACTTTCCTAGGATGGGGCCATCCTACCTCAGTGGCTCTGCTCCAACTGTCAGGCCCCCTATGACTCAGCTGCCATTGAATCAGCCTTGGTGGAAGCCTTGGAGAGGAAGTTGATGGCCTTTACACTACAGGACCTGGTGAGTTTGGGAGTTTCCAAACACTTTTGGCATTTTAGGGAAACCAGAGCATGTTTGGATCCTGAGTCTGCCTCCAAGAGACTATCCCTAGTAGTCAGTTCTTACCCATACACCTAGCTCACTCATTCTGTCAGCATCTGTTAGCACCTGCTGTGGGCAGAAGCAGCTTCATGGCATTTTTGACCATCCAGTGGAGGTAGGTGGACAATGTGATCAACAGTGTGAGTGGTCAAGAGTGCAAGAGCAGAGCAAGAGAAAGCTTTGGCAGCATTTTATGGGGACCTGAGCAGAGTCCTGAGGCACGTGCCAGCACAGCAATTGGGATGGACAAAGGTGGCCTGGGACTAGGTCTTGGGAGTCCAGGATGGGACACAGCAAAGTGGGAAGCATGGGAGGAGCTGGCACGGTTTAGGTAAATCTTGAATTTCATTGAAGCACTGAGTTCTGATATATGAGGAGCAGGAAAATGAAGCTTGCTGATGGTTCCATGTGGAGGTGCCCCTCCACAAGGCTGAAGAGCCATAGGTGGGATCCAGTGTGGTGACTCCTCCTTTGTTTCAGGTGTGCCTGAAGTGCTGCAGTGTGAAGGAGACCCACATGCCTGTGTACTGCAGCTGTGCAGGGGACTTTGCACTCACCATTAACACTAAGGTGAGCCATTCTCCTTGACATACTATGGGTTGTCTGCCCTTCTTGCTGGGTAGATGTCACTGTGTGTTTGTTCCTATAGGTCTTCATGGAACAGGTTGGAATCTTCCAGAACATTGCCAAGCACTATAGTATGTCATACCTCCAAGAGACCCTGGAGTGGCTGCTGCAGACAAACTCTATCAGACCGTTAGTAAGCCTAGGTTGAGGACATCATGACATCCCACACCAGGCACCCTAATGCTTGTTCCAAGTGACTGAACCACTGACCACCTGACTTTTCCAACTCATGACCACAATCCAGGGAGACCTAAGAGAATACTTCAGGGAGCTTCAAGGTGGCATAATCAAGCAGGAGCAGGGAATGGCCTAATGACTCATTAGGTGCTTGTTGAATAAACATTTTTAAGCCTCTGCTTTCTGCTCCCAGCCAGCTCTTTCTTCTGCCTCCCATTCTGAGCCTGAGATAGGCTCTGGATAAAGGTGGGAGCATTGGTTACAGGGTATAGAAGCCAGTGCAGGGCTAGAGAGATGGCTTAGGTGGTTAAGAGCACTGTCTGCTTTTGCAGAAGAGAGAGGTTCAATTCCCTGTACCCACATGGTACCTAACAGCTGTCCGTAATTCCAGTTCCAGAGGATCTGACACCCTCTTCTGGCCTCATGGGTGCACTTAAATGCAGGCAGTACATTCATACACATAAAATAAAAATAATAAAGCCGGGCGTGGTGGCGCACACCTTTAATCCCAGCACTCAGGAGGCAGAAACAGGCAGATCCTTGTGAGTTCAAGGCCAGCCTGGTCTACATAATGAGTTCAGGTCAGCTGGGACTACAGGGAAACCGTCTCAAAAAGACAAAATAATAATAATAAAGAAATTTTTTTTAAAAGAAGCCCAACCACGCTGGACTCTTGCTTACTTAGGGATAAATGGGCCCTTCCCTCAACCTTGGAGCAGGATTTGGGCTACTTTAAAGGGAATCTATACCCTAAACGTGGGAACCCAGGGATTTTGCCTCAGAGCAGTCTAAGGAGTATCTGTTACCTAGTGTCTTGAGTAAGGTCTGGAGTTCTGGCCAGAGCTGGACTGAGATGGTTCTGAAAGGTAGAGCATCTCCGACCTGCCTGGTCCATGCTGCAGGCCACTCTTTGACTTCTGATCTTGGCTCACACTGGCCTGTAGCCCACAAGCAAGAGCTTTTTTTGTTTCGTTTTTTCAGCCCACGAGCAAGAGCTTTTTTTGTTGTTTTGTTTTGTTTTTTTGGTCTTTTTGAAGAGACAGGGTCTCCCTGTAACCCCAGCTGCCCTGGAACTCACTATGTAGACCAGGCTGGCCTTGAACTCACTGAGATCTACCTGTCTCTGCCTCCCAAGTGCTGGGATTAAAGGCATGCGCCACCACGTCCAGCTTGTTGTTTTTTGAGACATGGTCTCCCTGTAGCTCCAGCTGGCCTAGATCTTGCCATGTAGACCAGACTGGCCTCAATCTCACAGACATCCACCTGCTCCCAAGTGCTAGGATTAATGGTGTGCATCACCATGCATGGCAAGAACTTTTAAGGGTGCTGTCATGGATTTGAACACCCTGTATCAGACCTAGATTTTAGAAAATACCTTCTTACATCAGGCATGGTGGCACACACCTTTAGTCCCAGCACTTGGGAGGAAGAGGCAGGTAGATCTCACAGAGGCCAGCCTGGTCTACACAGTGAGTGCCAGGTCAGCTGGGGCTACAGGGAGACCCTGTCTCAAAAAGACCGAAAAAAAAAAAAAAAGAAATTCGTACATTAAAGATTTTAGACTCCTAACTGGAAGGGAGGGAGGGAGAAAAGTGAGGAAAAGCAGTCATGTAGTCAGGGGTAAGATTTCAGATGGATCTGTTTAGGGTTTTATACTCAAACACTACTGGCTTCTCAAGGCCCTAAGTACTGAGGCTGGCACCCTCTTAAAGGGGGGGACTTAATCTCCAGCCTTGCTAAGGAAGTGGGTACCCATCCACACTGCACATGGTAGAGAAAGTAGCTGTTCTCACCTCCTACTCTGTACTGGCTCTGACAGTTCCTACTAGATAGCCAGAGCCCTTTATCAGGCTCAGGAAATAGGAGAGCCTGTGCATCTCATTGAGCTAAATGCAGTCCTTGTGTACTGCTTCCTCGCCAGCTCAGGCCAACTTAGCAGCGTAGCAACCAAGTGTAAATTCAGAAACTCCACCTGAGAGGCTTACAGAGAAATGGACCTCTATTAAATTTGTCCAGTATCACTGGACCTTGCTTATTTTGTTTAAATTTTATACTTTCCATTTCTTAGCTTACCATTGTGTACTTGTGCAAGGATCCTTAGTCTCTAGAAGGAAAGCTTTATATCTAGCATCTGTCCATCAGGCTCTTGTCTGAACTTTAGTGATCTCAGGCTGTCTGTAGGGAGAAACCTGATACCCTTCTTGGAATGTGAACTGAGCTGGCAGTGCTAGGACCTTCTGAGTGAAAAGCAAATCAAATTAAGAAGAAAGGGGGAGGAAGAAGCTGGTTATCTAGGCTTCCTGGAAGTAAAGCCAGTGTGTTGGGAGACATTAGCTTATACCCCAGCAGGGCCATCTTACAGCAGCATGGGGTAGCCCAGTGCAGCCATAGATACCAGTTGATCTGAATTTGAAACCTGAACCTCTGGCCCTGGTTCCTGAGTTGTAGCCAAGGACCCAACTGGAAAGGCGTTTCTCTAACACTAAAATTGGATGTCTTGTAAACCAAACATGAAGTTAAAGGTATTTGGTGATTAGTGGAGTCAATATCCAAGGAAGGGATGGCTTTGGGTATGTTGGGAATCGATGTCCCTCCAAGCAACCTGCAAGCACTAGGTATGATAACTAGGGCCTCATTCAGAGGCATATCTACATGAGGCTGTGTGGGCAGGCCCTGGAGGTCTTCCTAGCTCTTTGGTCACTCTGCCACTTGGTATGCTGGTCTAAGATAGGATGCCTTCTGCTGGCACTCAGCATAAATATGCTTAGCCTCCAGGGAGCCAAGTTCCAAGCTCCCAACGGCCTTCCAAGCAGTCGCCACTCCACTAGCAGCAAAATGGGTAATTAAATTACCCCAGGCCCTGATGTTAGTTCTGACTTTGTCCTTGCCTCACTCACTGTCTCCTGTCTCCATCCCATCACAGGGATTCTGAACATAGCTTGGTCCCCTTGACAAGTACAGCTATGACCTAACTATATATCCTGCGCTCTGCACCTAAGATGGCAAACTCGGACTACAGGGTCCATAGAAGACTGACCATCCTGTCTTATATTCCTGGGTCCACAACTGCCCCCAAAAAAATTGAGGCCAGAAGGCTTCTAGTCACCAGTTTATTGGTGTCAGCCTGGTTAGGACTTACAAAGAAAAGATTAGGGTTCTGAAACAGGAAGATAACTCTGACTTTGGGTCACAGAAGGCTGTGTGAGAGGGTGAATGGGTGGGTAAGGAAGGGATAAGGGGTTCTATGAGGGGTTTGGGAGTGAGGTGGAGGAACCTCTGTCACTGAGCCCGTCTGGGTCTGTAGCTTAGTGAGGATGAGGTCAGAGTTGGGCCAGACCTTTAGGGTTCGTGGGTAAGAAGTCCTGTTGGGAAGGCTCAGGAACAGGAAGCCTTTCTCTTATATGCTGATTGAAAGTGTCCACCATCTGCTCAGGTGGGACAGAGATGGGGCAAGGCCACGGGGGCTGGACAGCCAGGGGTTGATCTGCCCCTTGTCCTGAGGTCAGCCCTCTGCCAGATGGTGGGCTGGGTGGCTGGTCCTGGGAGTAGTGACTAGGTGGGGGAGGGGCCTGGCCCAAGACAAGGGCAAGGGTCACAGGCCAGCTGCTTGAGGGGTGCCTTGGAGTACACACCTTGTCAAATTTCTTATGGCTGTAGACTTTGTTTTTGTTCATGAATGTTAGCAAGATCCAGTCACACAGGAAGGATCCCTGAGGCCAGCAGAAACCACTGGGTAAGGGCCTGTCAGACATTCCCCACCCCACCCAGACCCTTAAGTAAATTTCTTACCACACCAATGGAAGTCAGAGCAGTGGCCAGATTAATGATGGTGGGAATGAGACTGAACTTCCCTGCCTGGGAAGAATAGGCTTGCATTTAGGCCTTCAACACAGGCTGCTTGGGACAGGAATGGGGTTCAAGGGGAGGGATGCTGTAAGAGATATGGAGCTGGGACAGCCCAGGCCTGGGTAGAGCCATCATTGCAAGTGGGCAGGGTTGGCTGGCCCCAGCCCTTCAACTGCTTACCTGTCCGTGCACAATAACATCTATTCGGATCCCATAGGCTTTTATAAGTGTGCGAGTGGTCGTAGTGCCATTTATCTTGTAATACTTGGCAAACCTAGGGTAGAGTGAACCCAAAGCAATGTCCAAGCTGACTACAGAGTCTAGTGTTGTGCACGCTTGTCTTCCTCTCTCAAGGGCCACTTCTGGGCCGAAGCAGACAACACTGTCTGTGTCATGACCCAGATGTTCACAGAACAAAGTACCTGAAGTTGTAGCCTGAGGAGGCCGCAGCATGCTTAGGGTCAAGCCTCCGGAAAGAATACTTGGGGTTGCACTCTGATTCAGACAAGTCCAGGTCACAGTCCCAATTGATGATGACCCCAATGACACCACCCTGCAAAGAAGCCAGTCAAGGGAGAGTCAGGAGGACATACAGCAGAAAACCCTCAAGGGGTAGGGTCCAGCACCAGGGCAGCTCAGGGCCAAGGGTGCAGGGACAAGTGCATGTTTTGTGTAGCTTTGGAGGTATTAGTAGCAGCTATGGGACCAGGGGTCAATAATTAAGCAGGTGCATGCACAGACCATGGGTCAGGATGATCGTGTTTCCTCTGCCTAAATGGACTGGCCAAGACAGAGAAGGTACAGCTAGCTGCAGTAAAACCCTTCCTGGATAGCAAACACTGGTACCCAGCTTCACTGTCTGCCCCTTCTCCCCCTCACCTTGTGTGCCAGCTCTGTAAAGTTCTCCCCCGCCTGCTCTACAATGAAGCCCAGCCTGAAGATGGGACAGTATGGGTCAGAATCCTGATCAAATGTGCAGTGCTTCAGATAGTCATTCTTCTGGCTCGCAATGTTGCCCCTAAGGTGTGGCAGAAGGCACAGACCTGTACTCCAAACACATGGCTCCCAACACAAGCTTCCACACTGGCCAGTCACTATGCTGCCCATTACCCTGTCCCTCAGACTCTTACTTGGAGAACTTGAACTTGGGGTAGTGGATGCTGTTCTTGATAAGGATGGTGAAATTTGGGGCCATTTTACCCAGAAACTGGCTGCAGAAACAGAGACAGGGATTTAATCTCCCCTCCCCCTAAGTCCACCTGGAGGGACCTCTCCCAGGCCTGCCCTGTGGTCCCCCCCACCACCATCTGATCTCCAGTGAGGAAAAAGAATAGCAGTGGGGTCTCTGAACCTCACATACCTGACAGAAGATCCATCCTCCACAGGACACCAGGCTGACACCTCACAGGTCTTGGAGTCCCCATGGTAATAGGGCACACAGCGCCCTGTCCGAAGCCCTGTGGGGGAGAGAGTGGTTAGACCCTGGGGCCAGTTCTGCCCCCCACCTTCCCCACTATGCCCAGTGCACACTGACCACTGCCCAGCATATCCAGCTCTCCAGCCACGCAGTCGTCATCTGAATGGCAGGTGGAATTGTGAATCTTCATACTCTAAGGTGAAAACTGCAGGTCAGGGGTAGACCCTGCAACTGGCCTAGAAGGCTCCCCAGGCCGCCCTCGACCTGCCTCACCTCTGGGCATGTTCCCAGGGTCTGGGAAGGCGTGACCTCGATCCTGGTGATGATGCTGAACACACTGCCCCCCTGAGTGCAGAAAAAAGGTACCGTGGGCCGGTCAGCTCGATCCTACTAGTCCTACCATCCAGCTAGTCTGACCACGCAGCGCGGGGGCTTGGGGACAGAGAGCACCGCACCTCAGGGGGTTTCACGTATTCCTCCACATCCCATACTTTGTGCTCCGACACGGTGATCCCCTTGACTTTGGTGATGATGGAACTCTCCGGACCTGTCTCGCTGTCCTGGTAGCTTTTCTGCACGATAAACACGTACCTGCGGGACAGGGCGGCGCGGGCTCCCGAGGCAACCCTGGGGGGGGACCAGGGCGGACCAGGACATCCGCTCCTGGGACCCTAAGGGCGGCCGCGCGGCCCCCAGCTGGCGATTCCCTGCTGCCCGGCCCCCACCGCATCCCCGGCCCGCGCACCACACGAAGTAAAGCAGGATGAGCAGCTGCACTGCGCGGTACACGACTCCCAGGCGCCGATTTCGCACCACGATCACCTTGGGCGTCTCGTAGTCCAAGAACGCGGACCAGCAGCCCCGGGCCAGGCTCCGAGCCGTGGCCACCCGCTCTGGGAGCCGGGGCTGCACCGAGGCCATGGTCCACGTACACGGTCTGCCGGAGTCTCCGGAGCCCTGCGCCCGCGAGGTGCTGCACAGGCGGGGGTGTGGCCTCGAGCCCCGCCCCAGGACGGCGCGGCTTCCCCACCCCAGCAGGTGTGGCCGAGGGCGGCTCGGAGCGGCCCGGGTGGTGGCCACTCCTGCTGGGTGAGAGCGAGCCTCCCCTCCTGGTGGGCGCCCAGCGCGGCTGGAGAAAGGAGGCTCCCCGCCAAGAAAGCCGCACAGCCCGCCGGCCCGCCCCTTCTCACCTGAGGCCGGCGACTCGCACACGGAGGATCCGGAGGGCGGCTCCCGACCCTCTCGGGGTTTCTACACCAGCTTCTCCGCCAGCCACAGCCCTCTTCTCTTGCCTGAATTGCCCATCTCTGTGCTGTGATTTCGCTTCCCCGTCTTTTTTCTTTTTTTCTCCTCTGCAAACCAAAGTTGTTTTCCCAGTAACTTCTTGTATGTCCATTGCATCCATGTTGTTTATGACAAATCCTCCTAAACATCTTAGTATTTCACAGATTATTTAAGCTGTCTTTGGTGGTGGTGAAATGCATATAGCACACAAACCAGTCAGTGACTGGGAGTACATGACTGGGCATTGTGCGGTTCCCACAGCCACCGCAAAATAAAGCCCCGAGTCATGAAGGAGCCATTCCTGTTCCCCCTCCTAAGCTCTGTCAAGTGCTAGTCTTCTTTGTGTCCCCGTGGGTTTTTCTGTTCTGGATGGTTCATGTAAATGAAACTACAATATACAGTCCACCGATACTGTGGCATGTACCTTAGAGGCAAAAAGAATTCCATTAAATGGATAGACTAGACCTGTAATTTGTTCCTACCTTTTAGCTGTTGTGAAATAGTACAGTTCTGAAAACGTGCCCATAAGTATTTGAACTGTTTAAATCTAGCCAGAGGTTACATCCTTCCCAACATCACGGATTCAGCTTGCCTCCTAGACCAGCTCCACTTCACACCTGCTGCTGTCCTTGGTGGTCATTCCATGGTCCTGACACCTCCAATATCCTGGGGTCTCCACTGCAGCTGAGGCTGCACCTTCACCAGTGGTCTCTCCTGGCGTCTCACAATGCTAATACTCAGCTGCTCTCCATGACCCCTTTAGTCCCACAGCTTTCATGCCACCAAAGCCAGTACCACATAGGAGACTCTTACACATTACCAAGTCCAGCTTGAGATGCAGCCTGAGCTCCCTCTGTACCACAGTATCTGCTGACCCTGAGGAAATACTTCCCAGAAGATTTCACCTCAATTATATTGGTCTCTTGTTACTCACAGCTGATTTTTCAGATCCAGCCAACCAGCACTGATTATCCCAGTAAAGCAAAAAAGGTTTCATTTCCAAGAATCTTAATTCAAGTATGCCACACAAACTTCCCTGATAGAGTCTTTGCTTCCTTCTGAAACTTCATAAGCCAATCCTCCACTGCCTGCATCTCTCTCAACATTCTGATTTCCAATCTCCCACAGAATGTCCATTAAGCTCTAAGCACTCAATGGTTTTCCCAGCCCAAAGTTCCAAACACTTCCACAATCCTCCCATGAAATATGGTCAAGTTCTTTACAGCAATACCCCATGTTCTTGGTACCAACTTCTATCATAGTACTTTTTTATTTACTTGTTTATTTTGGTCTTTTTGAGATAGGGTCTCCTTATAGCCCCAGCTGGCCTGGAACTCACTATGTAGACCAGACTGACCCTGAACTCACAGAGATCAACCTACCTCTGCCTCCTGAGTGCTGGGATTAATGGTGTGTGCCACCACACCTAGCTATTTTTATTTTTTAATATTTTATTTGTTATTTTTATTTTATATATATGAGTATATTGCCTGAATGTATGTAAGTACACCTGTGTTGTGCAGTGACCACAGAGGTCAGAAGAAAATGTCAGATTCTCTTGGAACTGGAGTTACAGACAGTTGTTAGCCAACATGTGGGTACTGGGAATCAAACTCAGGTCCTCAGCAAGAGCAGTCAGTGCTCTTAGCCACTAAGCCATCTCTCCAGCCCCAATAGTACTTTGGGGGGGGGTAATTTAATTTAATTAATTTATTATTTATTTATTCTGTAGCCCCAGCTGTCCTGGAACTCACTATGTAGACCAGGCTGGCCTTGAACTCACAGAGATCCGCCTGCTTCTGCCTCTTGCGCCACCCGTCCTGGCTATCCAATAGCTATTTTTCTTTTATGTTTATGAGTGTTTTGCCTGCACGTATGTAAGTTCACCATGTGCATGCAATGCCTGCAGAGGCCAGAAGAGGACATCAGATCCCCTGGAACAGGAATTACAGATAGTTGTTAGATATTGTATAGATGCTGGGACTCAAACCCAGGTCCTTTGCAAGAGTAGCCAGGGCTCTTAAACCACTGAGCCATCTCTCCAGCCCCACATATAAGTTTTTAAAAATTTTGCTGACATTCAACTTATCTACTTTTTCATCCATTGCTTGGCTTCTGGTGTAAGGTGTGTGTGTGTGTGTGTGTGTGTGTGGTATGTGCATGTTTAAATGTGTGTAGGTGCATGTGCATGCATGTACACATACATGCAGAGCCAGACATCAATATTGGGTGTTATTCCTTAGACTCTGTCTACTCAGGGTCTCTCACTGGGACCTGAACTGACTGTTAAGGTAAGCTGGCTGGCCAGTGAGCCCCCAAGATCCTCCTGTCTCCACCTCATCAGCTCTGAGATTATAAGGGCATGCCACCATGTCTGGCTTTTTATGTGAGTGCTGGGATTGAACTCAGGTCCTCATGCTTGCACAGCAAGCACTTTGCCAACCAAATCATCTCCCGAGCCCTAGATGACAGACCCAGAAGATGTCATGTCTAACAATGTTTCCAAATTCAAAGACATGAAGATTTATTCCTGTTTTCTTATAAAATTCTGGTGGTTTTAGACTGGGTCATTGGAGTATTTGAGTTCATGTGATGGGAGATAGGGGTCCAGCCTCATTCTTTTTTTTTTTTTTTCTTTTTCTTTTTGAGACAGTCTCCCTGTAGCTCCAGTTAGCCTGATACTCGCTATATAGACTCAGCTGACCTGGATCTCACAGAGATCTGCCTGCCTTTGCCTCCCAAGAGCTGGGATTAATGGAATGCACTGCCACACCCAGCTCAGCCTCATTCTTTTGTATGTGGATAGCCAATTGTTCCATACCATTTGTTGAAGAGACTTCTTTACCCACTGGAGAATCCAGTCCATTATTTTTCTTTTTCAGTGTTGTTTTGGCCCTTTAGTGGTCCCTTAAAACTCCATATGAATCTAAGCACCAGCATTATCAATTCTGCAGATAAAGCTATAGGAAATTTGACACATATGCACTCCAGCTGTAGGAGGTTAATATTGCCCTCCTAACAGCATAAAGTCTACCATTTCATCATCACGGAATAGCAGGACATTAATTTAGATTTCTGTAATGTCTTTCAGCAATGTTTTGTGGCTTTCAATGAAAACTCTTGTTTATTCCCCTTCATTTTTATTTATTTATTTATTTACTTACTTTTTATTTATTTTTGGTCTTTTTGAGACAAGGTCTCCCTGTAACCCCAACTGGCCTGGAGTTCATTATGTAGACCAGGCTGGCCTTGAACTCACAGATACCTACCTGCCTTTGCCTCATGAGTGCTAGGATTAAAAGTGTGCACTACCACACCCGGCCTATCCCCTTCATTTTATTGATGTGTTATATTACATTGATTTTATTATTAATTCTACCCTACCCTAAATTAGAAGAATAACTCCCATATGATCAGGTTTTATGATTTTTTTTTTTTGGCCTTTTTGAAACAGGGTCTCCCTGCAGCTCCAGCTGGCCTGGAAGGTAGACCAGGCTGGCCTTCAACTCACAGAGATCCGCCTGCCTCTGCCTCCCGAGTGCTGGAACTACAGGCATGCACTTTTTTTGGCCTTTCTGAGACTATATGACCCTTTTAATATGCACTTCTAGGCCAGTATAGTGGCACGCCCCCCCCCTTTTTTTTTTTTTACTGAGGAAACTCACTTCAGGGTTGGGGATATAGCTCAGTAGTGGAGTCCTTGCATAGCGTGTGCAAGACTCTCAGCTCAATCCACAGTGTTTGCTTGTTTTTTTTTTTAATTTATTGAATGTTTGTGTATTTCATACAGAACATCTTAATTATCTTTATACCCCCTTCCCCATTGGCACCTACCCATAGGCCTCTACTGGAATTCATACATTCTGTCATTTGTCTTAAGGCCTATAATGTCAAGTTAGTGTCCTCAGATGTCCCTCAGGGCAAGTTCATCCATCGAAGTCTAATCAGCCTATCTTAGAGTCCCTCCCTTTAAGATCAGCTCTTCAGGTCTTCCTCACCCAGCAGTTATCAGTTGCCAATAATTTTTAGACTAAGATTGGGGCCTACTGTTCTGTTCTGTGATGGGTTTTTGTCTGCTTGAGTTTATGTGGGTCTTGTGCATGCTGACACCATTGCTGTAGGTTCATATGAGAAGGGTCCCAGTAGACTGTAGGACTCTCTTTGCATATTGTCATGCACCTCCTCCCTGGCTCTTACAGTCTTTCTGCCTCCTCTTCTGCATGGTCCCTGAGCCCTGAATGGGTGGATTTTACTATAGGAGTCCTGTCCAAGGACCCATACTCTATAGACTCTTATTCTCTAGTTTTTGGCCATTTATGACCTTTTGTGTTCCTGGCCGTCTGTTGCATGAGGGAGCTTCATCGATGAGAACTGAAAGATACATCAGCGTTCTCTTCATCCCTTGTTCTCTGTTCCTTGAGCCTTAGGTGTAAAGGTTGCGTCGTAGTTGTGCCTCTTGGCCTTGGGCAATTCACAGACAATCTCTGTGTTTGACCAGTTGTGGAACTCTGTAATAACCTCTCTGTGTTGAAAAAGAAGCTTCTTTGATGGATGGTAACTGGGATACTTGTCTACAAATTTAAGGATCCATATTTTGCACACAGTAAGAAATTACATTTGTCCAGGGATGTGACAGCCTTGGGGTTTTCTCTAAGATCTATGACCTCTCCAACTATGTGTATTTGACTAGCTTTATAGTACCACACATGAGTTTCCTCCCATTGAATGGGCTTTAAGTCCAATTAGGTAGTTGTTGATTACCCCCCAAGATAAAAGTGCCACTACTGCACCAATGTCATTTGCTGTGCTGGTCATTGATGTGGTTTTTAGGCCTTGAAGCTGGAGTTGGACACTTGATTGATGTTCTCCCTTTGCTAGCTTGCATAGTACTCTCCAAACTTATGAGACCTAGCCTTCAGGGGAGGTAGTTTCTAGGTCAGTTCTGGCTCCATTTCTCCAAATCCTGTGTCTGAAGTATGTCCTGTCTTCAGCAATAGGGTCTTACTTTCAAGTTCTAGGAGGTAATCAAGGGCTGTGGCAATAGCTTGGGCACACACCTTTAACTCCAGTACTCCGGAGGTATAGACAGGAGGATCTCTGTAAGCTCAAGTCCAGCCTGGTCTATATAGTGAGTTGCAGGTCAGGCAGGGCTACATAATAATACCTTGTCTCAAAAAAAAATGCAATTCTATCATTCTGTGTGGTTTTTCTTTTGGTTTTAAGGCAAAGTCTCACTAGTTGCCCAAGGTGGCCTGAAACTATGTAATTGGTACCGATCTCAGATTCATGATCCTCTTTTTGGTCTTTTTGAAGCAGTCTCCCTGTATGCCCCAGCTGTCTTGGAACTCACTATGTAGACCAATCTGGCCTTGAACTCACAGAGATCTACCTGCCTCTGCCTCCCAAGTGCTGGGACTATAGGCGTGCACCACCACGCCCGGTGATTCATGATCCTCTTACCTCCGTTTCTTTTTTTATTTTATGTGTATGCGTGTATTGCCTGCGTGTATGTGAGTGCACCCGTGCCGTGCAGTGCTGCAGAGGTCAGAAGAGAGCTTCAGATTCCCCTGGAACTGGAGTTAAGGACGGTTCATAGCCACTATGTGGGTACTGGGAATCAAACCTGGGTCCTCTGCAAGAGCAGTCAGTGCTTTTAACTGCTGAGCCATCTCTCCAGCCCCCAATTACCTCTGTTTCTTAAGTGCTGGGATTACAGGCTTGTGCCACCATGCCTGGAAGTTTGCTTTTATTTTGTTGAGGGGTTTGAGATATATATATATATATATTCATAAGCAATACTGGTCTACAGTTTTCTTTTATAGATATATAGATATATATTTTTTCATTTTAAAAATATATTTTATTATTTTTATTTTATGTGTATGAGTGTATTTCCTGCATGTATGTGAGTGCACCTGTGTTGTACAATGCTGCAGAGGTTAGAAGAGGGCATCAGATTCCCCTGGAACTGGAGTTAAGGATGGTTTGTAGCTGCCATGTGTGTGTTGGGAATTGAACCCCAGTCCTCTGCAAGAACAGTCAGTACTCTTAACCTCTGAGCCATCTCTCCAGCCCCAAGATATATATTTTTTTTTTGAGGCAAGATCTCATGTATTCCAGGATGACTCTGAACTCATTATACAGCCAAGAGTGACCTTGACCTTCTAATCCATTTGCCTTAGTTTTCTTTTCTTATAGTACCTTTGTCTGGATTTGCTATCAGGGTTTACTGATATTAGCTTCATTTCACCAGAAGAGAAAGATTGACGCTAATCTCTCTCTCTCTCTCTCTCTCTCTCTCTCTCTCTCTCTCTCTCTC
>NW_008355811.1:204434-216540 GCF_000622305.1 Nannospalax galili
TCCCCCCCCCCTTTCCTTAAGGTGTTAGGGATTAAACCCTAGACTCTTATGCATGTGAGGCACTCTATCACTGAGCTACACTCCTGGGTATTCTTCTTAATATTTAAAACTCCTAAATTTCAGGGCCAGTTGTGATGGCACATACCTTTAATCCCAGCATCAAGAGGCAGAGGCAAGCAGATCTCTATGAGTTCTAGGTCAGTAAGGGATACATAGAGAGACTCTGTCTCCAAAAAAGTTATAAATTTCAAATTTTAAGCCAGGCACTATGGCACATACATGTAGTAGTCCAAACACTTGGGATGATGAGGCAATAGGATTAAGTTCGAGGCCAGCCTGTGCCACATAGAAAGATTCCATATGTAAAACAAACAAATAAAGCTAGGTAGGTAGCCTAGGATGTACAAGGGTGCAAGGCCCTGGATTCTATCTCCAGCACTCTACCATCTGTAAAAATTTTTTAAAATTAGAAGAGGAGGGGCTAGCTCTTAATGTTCTATGAGGACAGTATTATCTGGAGAAAGAGAGAGAGAGAAAGAGAGAGAGAGAGAGAGAGAGAGAGAGAGAGAGAGAGAGAATCACAGGCAAAGAAAATATAGAAAAATGGTTTTGGCCTTGAGAAAGAGTGTTGCTATGGCCTCAAACTTGTGACAGTCCTCCTGCTTCAGCCTCCCAAGCACTAGGATTTACAGGAATGTGCCACCACACCTGGATTACCAATGTCATATATATTTTTAATTAATTTAGTGTGTGTATATGTATGTGCATACACACGTCCACATCCACGGGTGCAGGTGTGTCATAGTCCAAGTGTGGAGGTTAGGAAGACAACTCTTGAAAGTTGGTTCTCTCCTTCCACCATGAGTTCTGGGTATTGAATTCAGGTGGTCAGACTTGCACGGCAAGTACTTTAGCCTGTGACAGGAATCCACCAGAACAAGAAAAAGGAACACAGCATGGTCTGTGCCTGAGTGCATGTACACAGTTCTGCCTGTCATGACCTTGTAGCACAGAGCACCCAATCAGGATATGAGTGTTACTATATCTGGGAGACAAAGAAAGGAAACTATAAAGAGGAACTAACAGAGGGTATCAAAGACTGGGTCTTTCTTGTTTGAGGCTCTGCTTCTTGAGAACTATCTCGTGGAGCCAGGTACTAGCATGAATAAACTGCTCCCTGGAGGTGAAATAAATCTTGGTGTCTGGTCTCTCTGCACATAGTGCCTACAACATAATGGGGCTGTCTGGAGAGTCAAAGATGGCCTTTTTGCTTCCCTTGTCACTGGGGTATGAGCCCTGGAAAGACAGGAAAGAGAACTTTCCCTGGCGCCAGTAGATTCATTGATCCGTAGGAGTGGGGTTAGCCCTCCAGGCTTGTCAGGGTAAAGACTCCAGGAGCACAAAGGAACCCAGAAAAGGAGCCAGTTCAGGGAAGTGCCCATCAGGCCAAGTAAGAACCCATGTTCAATTTGGGGTTTTGTTTTTTGTTTTTGATCTTTTTGAGACAGGGTCTCCGTGTAGCCCCAGCAGACCTGGAACTCACCAGTAGACTTAGGCTGGCCTCAATCTCACAGAGTTCCAACTGCCTCTGCCTCCAGATGAATGCTGGGATTAAAGGTGTGTGCCACCACAACCAGCTTTTTTGAATTTGGTTTTGGTTCAATTTGTTAATTTGGTTTGGAGCCCACCCCAACCAATGGAAGAGAAGTCTGATCCACCTCCAAACCCCTAGAACTGCCTGAGAATCTCACAGGAAAATAGACAGAAACGCAGTTTCACAGTGACTTCAGGGCCCTGGGTGCAGGACAAAGAGTTAGAGGTGCTATATAAATTTGAACAAATGGTATGGAAAGGGGGGGAAATTAAAATAAAAATAAAAACAAATGGCAATGCCAGGTCCTTCCATGTGAGGAGGCTGGTGGGAAAAAGGAAGCATAAAGAAAGTTAAAAAAGATTGGGGGCTGGAGAGATAGCTCAGCAGTCAATGGCTAAGAGAGTATTGTCAACCATAAATAAGACAAATAGGGGCAGACAAAGGTCCAGGAATTCAAGGCTTGTTTTAGTTACTTTTCTGTTGCTGTGCTAAAACACCATGACCAGGCCACTTATAGAAGGAATTTATTTGGCTTATGGTTCCAGAGGGAGAGTCCATAGTGACAGGGGAGGCATGGTGGCAGGAGGTGGCCAGAGCAGAAAGCTGAGTGCTTATATCTTCAAGCAGGCACAGGAAGCAGAGTAGAACTGGAAATCTGACAAGGCTTAAGAACTCTCACCAAGCATGGAGCACTCCCTTAGTCCCAGCACTGGGGAGGCAGAGGCAGGTGGATCTCTGTGAGTTCAAGGCCAATCTCCTGGTCTACATAGTGAGTTCCAGGTCAGCTGGGGCTACAGAGACCCTCTCAAAAGACCAAAACAAAACAAAAAACAAACTCTGAAAGCCTGTCCCAGTGACGTGCTTCCTCCAGCATGGTCATACCTCCTAAAGGTTCCATGACCCTCATCAAACAGCTCCACAAACTGGGGGCCAAGAGTCCCCAGATACTTGGAGCCTATGAGGGACAGTCATTCAAACCACCACAAGGCCCAAATCATTAAACAGGGAGAAAGGGAAGACTGAAGGTCTCTCCTATTCAGATCATCCTTAAAGCATGAGGAAATTTTTTTAGGGGGGGTCTTTTTGAGATAGGATCTCCCTGTAGCCCCACCTGGCCTAGAACTCGCTATGTAGACCAGGCTGGCCTTGAACTCACAGGCATCTACCTGCCTGTCTCCTGAGTGCTGGGACTAAAGGTGTGCGCCACCACTCCCAGCTAATTTTTTTTTTAGAAACACTTTAGTTTTCATCCACCTTCTTTCCATCCTGCTCAAGTGTCTGCAGCACAGCTTATGACCACTAGATGGTCATTCAGTGCTCTGAGCAGTGGGGGCTGCAGACCAGTCCTCAGTGGCTTAGCTGCAGTGAACTCAGGAGCTGGTGCAGTGCATTCGCCATGAAATTCCTCCTTGGTCACAGCCTTTTCAGCAGCGGCTTACTCTTTCCTTCTCAATCTCCTCAGGGTCTCTGTAGAAGTAGAGATCAGGCATGACCTCCCACGGGTGCTCACGGGAGATGGTACTACATATGTGCAGAACTTCCTGGGCCAGCATCCACCACATCAAACCCACTGAGTGAGCTCCCTTATTGTTGCATGGGATGGCAATGTCTACACAGCACAGAGGGGAATCTGTGTTATACAGAGCGATGGTGGGCAGGTTGACATAAGATGCATCTGTGAGGGGCTGATGGTCAGCCCTGGGGTCAGTCGCCCCCAGAAGACATGGCTCCCTGAAGGCTGCTTGAATCTGGTTAAATGAAGGTCCCAGGAGTGAAGTGGCCAGAAATTGGAGTAGTTCCAGTGACAGCAGCAAACTTCAGCACAGCACGCTGGCCAATGTTCCTGGAGGAGATGACGCTGACATCAGCAGGGTTTTCAATAGCAACAATGGTACGAGCTGCCAGCAGCAGCTTTTCCCAAGTCCTCTTCAGATTCTTGATGTAGATGCCATCACTTTTCCTCTTGTAGATGTACTGTTGCATCTGGAAGCCAAGGCTGGTGCCACCCAAGTGGGTTCCTGCTGCAAGGAATTTGAGGACATTCTCTTCCTTCTTTTGCAGGTCATCAAGGGCTACGGGCATTGTGTTAGTTTCCCTTTAAGTTAAGGGACCACGCTGTATGGACCCCTCCCTAGGCAGTACGCAAAGGCAATTTTTTTTTTCGGAGCTGAGGACCGAACCCAGGGCCTTCTGCTTGCTAGGCAAGCACTCTGAGCTAAATCCCCAACCCCCATTTTTTTTTTTAAAAAAAAGCAAGGTCTCCTGTGCCTCAGCTGGCCTGGAACTCACTTGCTATGTAGGTCAGGTTCAGATTGCCCTTGAACTCACAAAGATCCACTTGCCTCCGCCTCCCAAGTGTGGGACTATAGGCATGGGCCACCATGCCCTGCCCGCCCAATTAATAATTTTTAAAATAAAGCTAAAGCTTGTTTCTTCTTACCTCTGCTGACCACCAAGGCAGAAGACAGAATAAACCCTGAAGTTTGGGCAATTACCCGGCTAACATGCAAAGATTCTTGGCTCTCTATGTACTTTCTTTTCTGATTTTTTCTTGTTTACAAAGAGGCTTTTATTTTAAGATCATTTAAATAAAGTTCTAAGGCTCTTGCCAAATGTAAACTTTTCTTCTTTCAGGTTATATGTGACAATAAAAAAGGATATAAAAGTCCAAGCAAGGGGCTGGAGAGATGGCTCAATGGTTAAGAGCACTGGCTGCCCTTCCAGAGGACAGTGGCATGGTATGGCGGCTAACAATTGTAACTCCAGTTCCAGGGGATCTGACACCCTCTTCTGACCTCTGAAAGTGGGCATTGCATGACAGGGATGCATTTACATATATGTAGGCAATATACTCATACACATAAAATTTTTTTTAAATAAAAAAATAAAAGTCACTGGGCGTGGTGGCGCATGCCTTTAATCCCAGCACGTGGGAGGCAGAGGCAGGCAGATCTCTGTGAATTCAAGGCCAGCCTGGTCTACATTGTGAGTTCCAGGACAGCTGGGGCTACAGGGCGACCCTGTCTCAAAAAGACCTAAATAAATAAATAAATAAATAAATAAATAAATAAAAATAAAAAGCATGGTATTGGTACAAAAACAGAGATGTAGATCAATAGAGAAAAAGGGAAGTCTAAGCCAGGCGTAGTGGCACAGGCCTTTAATTCCAGTACTCTGGAGGCAGAGGCAGGCAGATCTCTGTGAGTTCAAGGCCAGCCTGGTCTACACAGTGAGTTCCAGGCCAGCTGAGGCTACAGGGAGACCCTGTCTCAAAAAAGAACAACAAAAAAGTCTAAGCAAGAAAAACTTTACTTGAGACTTACAACAGAAAAAGCTTCAGAGTTAAAAATATTTGTATGGATAATCTTAATTTGCTGCAATGTGCTACATAATTTATGAATTCAGCTCTTGTTTAAGAAGATGAAAATTGGGCTGGGCGTGGTGGCGCACGCCTTTAATCCCAGCACTCGGAAGGCAGACACAGGTGGATCTCTTTGAGTTCAAGGCCAGCCTGGTCTACATAGTGAATTCCAGGACAGCTAGGGCTACAGAGACCCTGTCTCAAAAAGACAAAAAAAAAAAAAAAGAAAGAAAGAAAATGAAAATTTCAAAAAATCCAGTTAAGTAGCTATAAAAATTGTTTTTTTAAAAAAGTTGTAAATGTCCAGGCTATGGATTTTGGATGATAAATTAAAATTTTGTCCTCACAATAAAAAGTTAAAAATAAGGAGAAAACTGTGAAAGCTTATCAGACATAGTAGCACATGCCTTTAAATTCCAGCACTCAGGAGGCAGAGGCAGGTGGATCCCTGTGAGATCAAGGCCAGCCTGGTCTACATAGTGAGTTCCAGGCCATCTGGAACTACAGGGAGATCCTGTCTCAAAAACAAACAAAAAGAGATCATTGTTTGTGCTCTTGATAACCTTGTTACACTTTAACCACTTGTAGAAACTGAGTTATAACAAAACCATAATTCATTTAAAATGGTTTGATTTGCTTTTTCTAGACTTCATCTGTAAGATACACAGAAGTTAAACTTATAAGACTGTTATCCTGGTATTCAACAAAATGTGAATAAGACAAAGAGGACATCCAATATTTTGGCATTTGCCTTCCAAGGTCAGCTATAGCCCAGGGTACCAAGAGACCTGTCTGATAAGTCACCTGTTCCAATGATCAGAGGCCATGGGGTCCCCAAAGATTAGACTCTAACCAGTATACATCCTACAAGAAGGGGAATTACTGAGGGCCTCAGACTATATAGCAAAAGTTATAATTGTGCAGGGGTTTACGCCATTGCTAAACAGGTGCATAAGGGATATATAATTTGCCAAAGTGGGAGTGGGGATGGATAATAAGAAAATAAATCCCAGATGGGAGGCCTTCTAAACCAAGACCCTCTCAAAATATCGAGGTAGACATCACAAATTGCCTAAGGTTAAAAAACTAAAATATTTACTATTGCTTATGAGCTACCTTTACAGCATAAGAGCCTTCCCCCTCTCAGCTGTTACTACTGGTGATGCCAGGATTTTGTAAACTTACATTTAGATTACACTGATTGAGATTATCCCATGGCACCCCAATCTGTAAAAATACAAAGTGATTAAAATTCTTTCTCTCTCTCCAAATGTGTGTGTGTGTGTGTATATATATATATGTGTGTGTGTGTGTGTGTGTATATACATATATATGTGTATATATATATACATAATAACTACATTTGTACTTAAAGCAAGATTACCATAGACTACCTATAATCTCACTTAAGATTAAAATAGCTCTAAAGAGGAATATGGGCCTGATCTTAATGGGCCCACAGACCTTCCCACCATGAAAACTAGAAATTGATTTCTCAGTAATTATGTGCTGGGTGTCTCTTCCACTTTGCTTTCTCTTAGGTTACAAGGCCGTTTTGCCCAGACCCCTCCATTCAGATTTCCAGCCCATCCTTTCCAATTTGGGTACCAAATGCTAATAAAAAGCTGAAAATAGAACAAATTGGAACTTCCCCTTTCTGGGGATGTTAACCACCAAAACCACAGACAGACAGCTGAGAGAGGTTGGAGATAATACACCCATATAAAGAAAGCTGCTAATGGCAGTGCCCAGGGAAAAATGAACAATCTTAGACTGGGAGGTCCTTGTTTTTGTTTTTGTTTTCTTTTGCTTTTGTTTTTTTGTTGGTTTGTGGGTTTTTTTTTTCTTTTGTTTTTTGAGTTTATGTGTATGAGTGTATTGCCTGTATGTATATAAGTGGACTCCTGTCATGCAATGTCCTCAGAGGTCAGAAGAGGGTGTCAGATCCCCTGGAACTGGAGTAACAGACAGATGGTTGTTAGCCATCTTTTGGATGCTGGGAATCAGACCCTGGTCCTCTGTAAAAGCAGCAGTGCTCTTAACTACTGAGCCACCTCTCTAGCCCTCCTTCTTTTTTGCTGGGGCTTGTGGGGAAGATAAGGTCTTCCTGTAGTCCCAACTGATCTGGAACTCCCTATGTAGACCAGGCTTGCCTCAAATTGGGTAACTTGGTAATTAATGTAACTAGAAAAGCATCTTCTCTGACTGTTCAGTTTGATTTATGTCTAGTCTTACCCTGTGGAAACTTGGGAGAATCAGAGAAAGTTTTCTTGGATGCACAAATATTTGTGTTCCAAGCTTTTCCCCATAAGTCATCTAATGAGCTTTTAAAATTAATTCTAAATGGAGTCTGACAATATCTTATTACCTAAAGACCTAATGGATTTACTTTGTTTTTACTTTTGCTAAATATATGCTGCTTATAATTGACTTGTGTTATATTATGAAATTATAACAATAATACGTTATTCTAAAAGAAGTCAGGTGTGGTGGCACACAGCCCTTAATACCAGTACTCAGGAGGCAGAGGTAAGTAGCTCTTGGAGAATTGAGGCCCACCTGGTCTACATAGTGAGTTCCAGGCCAGCTGGGTCTACAGGGAGACACTGTTTTAAAAAAGAATTTTTCTAGACCCAAACCCAAAAGTAAAAACTATTAAAATGGTCCAAATTTAAATATCCCCATTTCCTGATGGAGAACCCTGGTTGGCTCAATCTCTAAAGTCTAATGTATGGAGGGTAGATTACTGTTATATAGGAAATAGCTTTCAAATAGGATAAAAATTTCCAGGCAATTTCTCCATGTTTTTCCTTAATGATACTGGAACTTACAGTTAATGTTACTGAAATCTCATTATCTCTTATTATAAAATGTAATGCTTTCCCCAGCATGATGGCACATGCTTTTAATCCTAGCACTCAGGAGGCAGAGGCAGGCAGGCAGATCTCTGTGAGTTCAAGGCCAGTTTGTCTGCTCTACATAGTGAGTTCCAGGACAGCCAGGGCTACATAGTGAGACCCTGTCTCAAAAAAAAGGTGGGGGGGGGGGCCTGGAGAGATAGCTCAGCAGTTGAGAGCACTGGCTGCTTTTGCAGAGGACCTGGTTCAATTCCCAGCATTCAATGGTGGCTAACAACAGTCCTAACTCCAGTTCCAGGGGATCTGATGCCCTCTTCTGACCTCTGAGGGCATTGCATAACCCAGGTGCATTTAAACATATGCATCCACATTCATACACATAAAATAAAAATAATAAATTATATAAAAACCCAAAATATCAGGAATAAATTATACTTTTTCTAATCTTATAAAACAATGATTTTAAAAATAAAAGAAAGTTTATTTATTGTTGTGGGTTCTCCTCAGGCCAGCTGTGAAAACCCTGACCTGAATCAGGTCCCCTGCCAATTGGGGGGGGGCAAGAGACACAGAGTCAACACACAGACACCGAGAGTTGGGTAGAAGCAAGCACTAGGTGAGGTGCTGCAGGCTCGTTTAATGCAGGAGGGGGCATGCCTTATATTTCCCTTTTCTCCGCCCCCAAGTCCCTTTAGTCAGTGTATCATTTTCTGATTGGTCCGCACCACACAGTCTGTCAGCAGTCACTGGGCTCGAGAGCAGGGTACGGAGGTGTGGGCTCCTTTTGTCAGGCTATTTGCAGACCAAGAAGTGAAGTGAATTCTAGCTGAATCCCAGGGCTCTGGGTCCACGCCATCTTTGGAGGCCTCCTGCTACAACCACTAGGAAAATTTTTGCTTCCTGTACCCTCAACTTTGCACTCTAATGGCTTGGATGTTTTGGTTCCAGAGGAGGGAGTGCTTCTGCCAGGAGAGACAACAAACATTCTGTTGAACTGGAAGCTAAGAGGGCATACACGTCCATATCCTGGCTTAGGTTGATTCAGCCCAACAGGATCTTACCCGTCATTGGCTACCAGCCCTCCAAGGGGTATCATCCCAGGGGATCAGTCGAGGTGGGGAATTATCTGTAGGAGGCCTCGTACATTTGTGCAAGCCAAGTCTGTCAGGCTGCATAGGGTGGGTTGAAATCATCTTTGTGTATTGCGCTGAGGGCCTGATACACTGAGTGAATTTTTTCTGACTGTGGGAATGAAGAACAAGGCATTTAAGAGAAGAATAATTATACCTGTCAGGAGTAGGTAAGTGATGATCCAAAATGGGTCAAACAGTGCTTTTAGACTAGAGGCACTGCCGGCATAATCTTGGACAGTCAGGTTGAACAGCCCAATGCATGAGGATGCATTGTCGGTAGTGAAGTATAGAATTATTTAGGGGCCAGGAGCCATTGAGTGATTCCCAGGAAGTAACTTGGTCCATGGTGGGGAGGCCAAGCATAGACTTAGTTGAATAGAGGGTGGGATAGGCTGGGGAATGAAGTGATAAGGGCAAGAGTATAGGCGGGGAGGGGACCCAGGCCCAGAGATCATGGGCTGTGGCAGGGGCAGGGAAGAGCAAGCCAATTATCCAGATAGTGGTGAGGTCTCTGGGTCCTGGGGGTCCCGTTGGTTGGTTGCTTGTCTCACATCTCTTGCTGGAACCCATACTGGCTTTGTTTCTGTCTGAGGAAACACACTTGCCCTCTTGTTAACAAGGGAGCGGGCAGTTGCCATTGACATGTTACGAGGTCTTTCTATCTCATTAGTGGAAGAGGTGTTGGCCTAGGTATGGTAGCCCAGTGTTTGTAGGCCAGCCTCAACCCATTTTTATCGAAGGACAGGAAATTAATGCTGAATAGAGCTTCAGTTAGAGCCAGTTGTGGGTCCCTTTTAGACTCAGGGGTAGCAAATTTTTATAATGTCTCTTTGAGGGTCCTATTGGCCCGCTCTACAATGGCCTGTCCCTGTGGATTATAAGGGATGCTGAGGGAGTGGCTAATAGTCCATGTTGACAGGAATGATTGGAATTGTAGAGAGGTGTAAGCTGGCCCATTAGTTTTTAGGGTCCATGGCACTCCCATTACCAGCATTGCTGATTTGATTGCCTTAATGGCATGTGAGGCCTTTTCACCGGCTTGAGTGATGGCAAGAAGAAAGGAGGAGTAGGTGTCAACGATGACATGGACATACTTACGATTACCAAAGGAGTTATAATGGGTGACGTCCATTTGCCAGAGGGCATTGGGTAGGAGACCACGTGGGTTAACTCCATATCGATTGAGGGGGCCTAAGGGAGCAAGGGGTGCACATGTAATGCAAGATCTGCTCAGATGTTTGCAT
This sequence comes from Nannospalax galili, assembly GCF_000622305.1. Classification (NCBI taxonomy): domain Eukaryota; kingdom Metazoa; phylum Chordata; class Mammalia; order Rodentia; family Spalacidae; genus Nannospalax; species Nannospalax galili. Next base: position 214,625 of record NW_008355811.1, read on the forward strand.
TGAGAGATGGGTAGGTCAGGTAGAAGTTGGTGCAGACTGCGAGGAGAAAGGTGAAATTGTTGGTGTAAGGCTCTGGCTTTTTCTAGCAGGGGAATCTCTATGGACATAATAAGTTTATCTACTTTGTCATTTCCCTTTGCCAAGATCCCAGGGAGCTTGGTGTGTGATCTTATGTGGGAGATGTGCCAGGGCCATTGTCTTTTATCTAAGATAATCTGGAGAGCTCACATGGTTTTAGTGATGGGATCCTTGCGGCCTTTTACCCAAGAAAAGGGAAGACATCTGAGGGCCTGAACCGCATACTGGCTGTTGGAGAATATATTGAGTGGCTCAATATGGCAGACTTGGAAGGTTTTTAACAAGGCCAGGAGCTCCCCCAACTGGACAGAGCTGGGATTGGCTTGTACATAACAGGTGTCATCCTTTCCTGTGCACTGAATGACAACACCATAATGGGACTTATTGACATCCAAGAAGACTAGCGTGGCTAAAGGTAGGGGGTTTTTGCAGGGGGAAGCTTGTGGCTGAGTGGTGGTTTCCAAAGAGGCCAGTCTGGCCAGTCGCTTATCTGGGGGTGTGTGGTTATCCAACTCCCCCGTGAACCTGGACATCATTAGTTGGAAAGCCAGAGAGTCTTCCCATAATGTTTGGGAATGCTTAAGAGGAAAGGGCAGTATAATTTTGTCAGGTTCCTTTCCAAATATGCACCTGGCTGTTTGTCGGGCCTTAATTGCTAACTCGAAGGCAATATCATACTTAGAGCTAAGCCTAGTTAGGTCCGAGGTAGCCAGGTGGATCCACACCAGGGGGTCTTGCTGCCATAGTGCCCCCAAGACACCATTTTTAGTCCAGAGGATCAAGGCCAGTAATGGTTCTGCTGGGTCATGACATTGGAGTGACACAGACCAGAGTATATGATCTATTTTATTAAGAAGAGCTTTAGCTGGCTGGGTGAGAAGGATCCTTGGAGTTGGTGAATTATGGCCTTCCAGCAGGGAGAACAAGGCCCGGAATTCCAAGTCAGGGACCGGTATAAATTGTTTGAGCCAGTTTATAGTCCCACAGAGTTCTTGGAGCTCAGTCAAGGTATATACAGTTTTTTGCAAGATGGAAGGGTTAAGCAGTTTAATTACTGTATCTATATGGTAGCCAAGGAATATGAAAGGCTGGATGTATTGTAACTTGTCTTGTGCAATGTGGAGACCTAGACATTCTAAATCGGCAAGCAGACTGGGTATTGCAACCTGTATTGTGAGATTTGTGTGCTAGTAGTATGTTGTCCATATAGTGGATGACAATTAGGTCCTTGGGGATGTTAGTTAAGGCCTTATTAATGTATAATTGACAGATTGTGGAGCTATTTTTCATACCCTGTGGTAGTACCTTCCATTGGTATCTCTTGGCTGTTCTTTGAAAGTTGGGCTCCCATACCGTGAAGGCAAAGTGAGGTCAAGTACTATGATATGATGGGATGGGGGGATAGCTGTAGGGTGTGGTAAGCCCGCTTGCAGCAAGCCCATCTTTTACATCTGGGCATTGACTGCTCTAAGATCTTGGAGGAGTCTGTGTTTCCCCGATTTCTTTTTAATAACAAATATTGGGGTATTATGTTCACTGAGAGAGGGCTCAATGTGGCCAAGCCTCAATTGTTCAGCTACCAAATTTTTGAGGGCAGATAATTTAGGTACTATTATAGGCCACTGGTCCACCCAAATAGCACCATTAGAGAGCCAGGTGATGGGGATCGGCTCAGGGGCCAAGATTGGAGTCGATCCCGGGTGGGCAGAGGCCGTTAGGATTGGGGGTGTTGGGCAAGGTGTTGTCCTTTCCCTGATAGTCCCAAGTTATTGTGGAGCATGATATCATCATAAAAGGCGCAGTCATCCTTGGTAAGAACCGCACCCATTCTAAACAAG
>NW_008355811.1:216665-218379 GCF_000622305.1 Nannospalax galili
GTGTGACCAGCTTGGTACCTTGTGTGCGCCAACTCCTTTTATTGGTGGGCCTGGCCGGTATTTCCAATGAGGGAATTTAAGGAATTCAGTTTCTGATATAATGGTGACATCAGCCCCTATGTCTACTAGGCCCTTTATGGCAGTTCCATCTAGGAACAGGGTCATTAGTGGGGAGTGGTTGAGGATTGGGAGAGTCCATAATATCTATCTCGTTTTCCCTCTTGTGGGCAGGGCTGAGGGGTGCCCTGGGTGGAGTTTAAAGGAGCCAAGCCCAGTTGAGGCTGTGACCTACAGTCTTTAGCCCAATGGAACCCTCTTTTGCACTTGGGGCAGCGAGTCTTGGGGTGGGCTGTACCTCTTGGGCAGTGGCCATGAAAGTGGCCAAGCCCCCCACAGTTCCAGCAGCCTTCCTGTGCACCAAAGTGGGTGGGTTTTCCTTGCAACAAAAGAGTCTCCAAGGAGGCAATCAAAGCCTCAATAGGGCCCGCCCTGGGGTCTAAGTCTCTAATAGCAAGTACCCATTTGTGAATGTTATTATTGCGGACAGGAGTGATAGCATTACGAGTAGGGATGTTTAGTCCCTCCCAAGTTAACTGTTTGATAAGCACCTCTCGGGTGGGTCCAGACTCTACCCTCCACTCTACTGCCTCGGTAAGGAAGTCTGTGAAGGACTCCCCTGACTGTTGAATCAAATTATGGAAAAAGACTTGTGGGTCATGGGGGGAAGCAACATTTAAGGGCCTTAAAGGCCAAGTCAGAAACTTGTTGAAAATAGGCATGGAGGCCAATAGTAGACTGGGAGATGGGGTCAGTATATTGTCTGCATCCTGTGAGCATGTCCAACGTAATGTTGAGGCCATATTGGAGATTTAGGTGTGCCTGATTTTCAGCCTGATCATCATAGATTGCATGCCAGTTTAGAAAGACTGAGGGTTCTAAGACTGCCTCTAGTAAGTTATACCAATCATAGTGGGTTTGTAGCTGTAAGGACCACTGGCGAAGAACCTGTTTAAAATATAGGGAGTCAGGGCCCAATTGCTCAGCTGCCTTGTGGATAAGAATGAGGTCAGCAAGTGGGGTGGGCAGCCACGGATGCTGCGCTGCATCGGGGCCAACGTTAACCAGAAATGCAGACAAAGGTGGGTGAGGGTTTAAGGAGGGCAGCCTAGGAGGAAGGAGGGGCACGGTAGCAGGGGAAGGGGTGGGATGGTTACTAGGTGGGGGAGAGAGTAACTCCTTCCACAGGTATCGGGGCAGGGGAATTTCTGTGCATGGTAGCTCTAGGAGAGTATCCTGAGATATAGGCAAAGGAGCTCCTTCCTTATTGGAAGTGAGCGCAGAGGTGGCGTCCACTTCCAGGTCTGGGAGGTCCGGGGTCAAGGTAATAGCCAGATCTATACTAGATTGCTCCTGGCAGTGTTTGTTGTGGGCCAAGATGACTTCCTCAGGAGAGGAGGATTTAAGGCTAGCAATGATGGCTAGGAGGATCGGTTCGAACAATGCAGGGGATTGATCCCTGACCCGACCTCCCTTTTTCAGGCCAGGAAGAGGACCTGCATCCACGTGTCAGGGTCCCACATGTTTTCAGGGGAGACCCACGGAGCCAAATTAGTGGCTTCATCCCAAAAGTGTTCCATATCTTTTGGTTTCACTTTCAACCCTCTGGTTTTAAGGAGCACCTTGAGTGCTGCCGTTTGTGGTTCCCTGCATTGTG
>NW_008355811.1:218538-230192 GCF_000622305.1 Nannospalax galili
AGGATCCAAATGTCTTGTGCTCAGTGAGGGACTTCTGGAGGCCGTGACACCTCCAGCCATATGCTCACACGGTGTCTCCAGGACAGGCAACAGGGTGACCTGAAGCCTGGGCTCTGAGTTCGGGGTGGATCAGCCCTTATGTGAACTCACCGGGATGAGCCAAGAGGGAGGAGGTGCCGATGTGGGCTTCGGGACCATGTGGCAGAGTGTGCCTCCTTGATCTAACAAACTAGTCCAACAATAAAGACGACAGACAAGGTGGAAGGGACAGAGGAGGGGGCTACTCGCTTACCCTCAAACAGCCAAAGAAACAGACAAATCCAGGGGCCTACTTACTGAATGAACGTAGGTTCTGGGTGTCACTAACACCATGGGCAGGGGTCCCTGTTCAGGCACCAGGTGTTGCGGGTTCTCCTCAGGCCATCTGTGAAGACTCTGACCTGGATCGGGTCCCCTGCTGATTAGGGGGGCCAAGAGGTGTGGAGTCAACACACAGACACTGGGAGTCGGGTAGAAGTAAGCACTAGGCGAGGTGCTACAGGCTCTTTAATGCAGGAGGGGGCAGGCCTTATATTTCCCTTTTCTCTGCCCCCAAGTCCCTTTAGTCAGCGTATAGTTTTCTGATTGGTCCACGCCATGCAGTCTGTCAGCTGTCACTGGGCTCCCGAGCAGGGTATGGAGGCATGGGCTCCTTTTGGTGGGCTATTTGCGGACCAAGAAGTGAAGTGAATTCTCACTGAATCCCAGGGCTCTGAGTTCGCGCCATCTTTGGAGGCCTCCTGCTACAATTTATAGTCTTAGGAGTTATAATTACAATAGACTGTTATATAATCCTGTGTATACAAGGGCAAATTCAATGATTAATTAAAGCAACAATAACTGGAAAAATTCCTACATCTTATCATAATATATTACTAGGTACCTCAAAACAGAAAAGTAAATGTTAATTAAATTTTTAAAAATAAATAAAATCCCTTCTCTTCCATCAAGAACATTTGGTTTTTTGTTTTTGTTTTTTGAGACAGAATCTCCCTATAGCCACACCATACCCTTCAAGCTTCCTGGGGGAGCCAACCACAGCCTCTGTGCCATAAGTTCCAGGAAGCCAATGCTCCCGACCCCAGCTTCTATGTTTGTTTGTTTGTTTGTTTAAATTCAGTGTGTGTGTGTGTGTGTGTGTGTGTGTGTGTTCATGTGTTCGCATACCTGTGGAAGTCAGAGGGCAACCCTGGATGCAGCCTCAGGAATGCTGCCCACCGACTTTGAGACAGAGTCTCTCATTGACCTGGAGTTCACCACTTAGGCTAGACTGACTGGCTGGCACGTCCCACAGATCCACCTATTTCTTGCCTCCCCAGGGCTGAGGTTACAAGGGCTTGACACTACACCTGACTTTTAAAATTTTTTGTTTTTTATTTTTTTCAAACGATCTTTTTAAAAAATATTTTATTTATTATTTTCATTTTATGTGTATGAGTAGTGTATTGCCTGCATGTATGTGAGTGCACCCATGTTGTGCAATGCTGCAGAGGTCAGAAGAGGGCTTTGGATTCCCCTGGAACTGGAGTTAAGGATGGTTCATAGCCGCCATGTGGGTGCCGGGAATCGAACACGGGTCCTCTGGAAGAGCAGTGTGCTTAACCACTGACCCATCTCTCCAGCCCCTATTTTTTTTCAAACAATCTTATTCATCTCTTTACCTGCATCCCAAATGGCACCCTCCCAAAGCTCCCCCCCTCCCCCTGGCCACACACCTGGCTTTTTGACTTAGGTTCTAGGGATCAAACTCTGTTCTGAAACCAATGAACCAGACTCTCTAACAACCTGCTGCACTGTGGTGAACTGTGGTTTACTGTGGATACCCATAACTCCAAAGTTATGGAACCCAAAACTCAGAGAAGCCATTTTCCCTGTTGGTTTGTTGAGGAAACTCATAACTGAGATGCTTTGTCTTACTGACTCTATTCTGGGGTCCTGAGGGGAGGGCAGGAGAGTGGTCTTTATTTCACATGGGCAAAGTAGATTTTAGACAACTCACATGGTAGATGCTCCAGTAGAAATGCCAAGCTTGGTGGACAGAGAACTCTGTAGGAAAGAAGTCAGAGCGGCTATGCCTCCCATGTCCTTTCCTCCTGCCCCCACTTCAGAGCATCTCCTGTCTCTCTTCCTGTCCCCAATCTCAGGTCCAAAAGGGGAAGAGAGAGTGCTCCTCAGCCAGCCTAATTGTGCTTGGGACATTCCTACCTCTGCCTCTAACCTCGGGGCCTGGTTCCCTCTCCTGGTGCTCAATCTCTATTTGCCCCTGGGCTCAGGTCTGCCGTCCTGTCATCCCAGCACCCTTTCAGGGCCAGTCCAAAACAGACCGCAAGATAGGGAACTATATATGAGCTGCCTGGCTTTAATTTCTGGTCCTTCCTGGAATTTCAATGGCAAAGCCAGAAGAATTCCTTGCCTGTACACCTCCAAGCAGTCTGGGAAGTAAAAAGTCAAAGTTAACTCTGCTTTGCAACAAAGCTTCCTCATAAAGAACTAAAAGTAAGTCAGGGGCTGAAGAGATGGCTCAGCAGTTAAGCGCATTGACTGCTCTTGCACAGGACCTGAGTTTGGTTCCCAGCACCCACACAGTGGCTAACTCAGTTCCAGGGGATCCAACACCCTCTTCTGGCCTCCTCGGGCATTGCATGACACATATATAGTATATATGTATAGATATTCAGGCAAAGTACTTATAATTTTTTGGATCTTTTTGAGAGAGGGTCTCCCTATAGCCCCAGCTGGCCTGGAACTCACTATGGTGACCAAGTTGGCCTTGAACTCACAGAGCTCTACCTGCCACTGCCTCCTGAGTGCTGGGATTAAAGGAATGTGCCACCTGTCCCAGCCTAAACATAAAGTTGTTTTTTTTTTTTTAAAAAAAAAAAAAAGAACAAAGATGAACACAACTAAGACTTCACTAAAAATCATCTGGAAATCTGAGGCCTGGATGGAGGCTGACTTGGGATCCCTCGCCTTACAGGGACATGGCCAAGTCCATAAGAGACTCCATGTCTTCCTAAAGGTCCCTGAAAGTCCTTGCTGACTGAGACTCTGTGGATTAGAACCCAGACAGTGCTGTGTCCTGTCCTCAGCCTCAAGCCATGTCTAAGCTTGTCTCTTCCAGACCCCAAGGCTGGCAGGCCAGGAGGGGCTGAAGTCAAAACTGGTGTCCCTAGGGATCTAGAATGTAGAATCGGGGTGGGCCAGGTAAGGTGGGAGTGGGGCTGGAGGTCAATTTCGGCGGGACCAAGCCTGGGGAACAGCTGCAAGGACCCCATCCAATTATGCAGGATGGACTTAGGCACAGCAGGGCCTCTGGGGTCAGTACTGCTGAACCATAGTATTTGGAGAGCCTTGTCTGCCCAAGAACACTCCCGACAAATAGACTGATGTGCAGAGCCACAGGACATCAAGCATGGGTAAGGCTGGCTTCAGCTCCACAATGGGTTGTCCTCTAGAGTGCTGAATGCTCTGGACCTGGACAAAGGTGGTGTATACACTGGAAGTCCAGGATTCATGCAGCTGTGCGCTTTAAATGGCAGACAGTGTGTTGTGATGTGTGTTAGTTTAGAATGTAGCCTAAGAGAAAAATGGAGCCCAGTTTGCCCCTTCCATTAGCAGCCACCCACCAAACACCTCCAAAAGGGCTTACGCCAACCCCCTCAGCTTGACGTCTAGGACTCAGGGAAACTGGTTGCTTATAAATACTGCTAGGGGCTGGGATTGTGTCTGTCCAGGGCGCATGGTGAGATCCTCAGGGAAGCCTCCTTGAATGTTTGTTTCATAGTATGACATTGCTGTCCAGGAATATTTGCTTATCTTCTGTTAGACAGTAAAGAGGGTAAGATTATCCCATTTTGCTAACTTCAGTAGGTAGAGAAGGAAGATATTGTTTTCTGGCCTGTCTCACCAGCACGACACGCTTTGTGAACTCAGAGCACATAGGGAGTGGGTGCAGCCTCTGGTATGAGACCAACCCTTTCATAGATGGCAGCAATAACTCAGTCCAGAACACTCTTTGAAGTAGTGGAGAGGAGGTGGAGAGGAGGGAGACACCTGTGAACAAAGGGAACCACATTGGGGTTTTGTGGTTTGTTTCTTGAAGACAGGGCAGCTGCCAGGTGGATAGAGACCCAGGGTCATACTGGTGGAGGCCTCTGGTGGTCGCAGCAGCTGAAGGTGAGGGGGAGTCAGGGAATTGGGGGGACATATGCAAAAGAGAAGCTTAAAATTCTGCACATGAACTCTGCCAGAATATCTGGTAATTTTTAAAAAAAATATTTATCTAGTTATGAGTTTTTATTTGTGTATGTTTTGCCTGCATGTATCTAAGTGCACCATGCATGCAATGCCCATGCAGATCAGAAGAGGGAATCAGATCCCCTAGAAGTAGAGTTTTGGATGGCTGTTATCTGCCATGTAGGCTCTGGGAACTGAACCCAGGTCCTCTGCAAGAGCAACCAGTGCTCTTAACCACTGAGCCATCTCACCAGTCTTTATCTGGTGACTTCTGAACTTAGTTTACTGCCTATGTCACACACACAAGGGCAGACTTGGGCTGGTCTAGGCCCTTTTGGTGAGACAAACACTGTTCTTAGAAGCAACAGAATTCAGTCCATCCACAGCACACTATCCAGTGTTTAGAACTCATACACAAAGAAGCAGGGGGCATGACCTACAATGAGAACAGGCTGAGCAGAAGCCATTAGGTTGGCCGGCTGCCGAGACTCCTGCAGCAGCTGCTCTGCTCAAGGAAGGACCTGAGTGGAGGCAGGAAAGGGAGGGAGGGAGGGTGTACTTGTCTGGTTTTACACTCTTTCCAGCTTTACACGCCTTGCTTCCTTTACCTGGCTTTGCTTTTCACAGCTAGCCTAACCCATCTGGAGTCTGCTTTTGTTTTTGTTTTTGGGGTACAAGGTCTCCCTGTAGCTCTAGGTGGCCTGAAGTCCTATGTAGACCAGGCTGGCCTCGATCTCACAGAAATCTGCCTAGGGGCTGGAGAGATGGCTCAGCAGTTAAGAGCACTGACTGCTGTTGCAGAGGACCCGGGTTCGATTCCCAGCACCCTCCTGGCAGCTACGAACCATCCTTAACTCCAGTTCCAGGGGAATATGAAGCCCTCTTCTGACCTCCACGGCATTGCATGACATGGGTGCACTCTCATACATGTAGATAATATACTCATACATGTAAAATAAAAATAATAAAATATTAAAAAAAAAAAAGAAATCTGCCCACCTTGGCCCTCTGAGTGCTAGGACTAAAGGCATGTGCCACCACGCCCAGCATTTTTAACCACTGAGTCGTTTCTTCAGTCCACTTTTCTTCATCTTAAATAGCTTACAGTTATCCAGTGACCTGAGGAATATCTTAGTTCTCTTTTCTAGTTATTTGTAACTGACATGGAGAAATAGTTTTGAATTTTAAGTTGAACTTTTCTGGCAGTTTTTTGAACTTCTGCTTCTAATACTCTGTAGTCTATTATTTTTCCCTTAGGTTTGTAACAGGAGGAGAAAGAGCCTCCCACAACCTCTTCCTCCTAATTTCATCTGAAAAGTCTTGTGGTACCTTCCTGCTCCAGTCTCTGGGTTCTAGTCCCTTCCCCAGTCATGTCCAATGACTTCTATCCCTGGACCCGCCATCCTGGACAGAGCAGACTCTTCTGCCTATGGAGAGGCCAGGGATGCTAGGCAGAGATAATGGTCATATACTGAGTGAATGTTGGGTGGCACTGACATGCCAGACAGAGGGACAGGGCTTGGTTCCATCAAGTGATCTCCCAAGGAGAGCTGGGGACACATACAAACCAAGGGGCTGGATCCTTTATGGTTAAAGAGCCTGTGCATACCACAAACAGGGTTTCTGAAGGGCCAGTTAGAGAAGATCTCTCTAAGAGAGGCCAAGGAGAGACTGGGGAAGAAGTCAGTTGGAGTTCAAAGTCCAATATATCCAGTCTTGAAGGCAAACTCTCCATTCTAAGGACAGATCCTTGCTTAAATTAATGACAGGAGCCAAGCTGATGGCACAAGACTGTAACCTCAGCACTTGGGAGGTTGAGGCAGGTGGATGACACCAGCTTGAGCTATACATTGAGACCTTGTCTCAAAAAACATACAAAAAATTAATTAATATTAGAAGGAAGGGCTGGTTAAAGTTCAGGTTCAGGCTGGAGAGGTGGCTTGGTTAGTAATGTGCTTGTGGCCAGGCATGATGGTGCACACCTTTAGTTCCAGCACTTAGGAGGCAGAGGCAGACGGATCTCTGTGAGTTCAAGGCCAGCCTGGTCTATATAGTGAGTTCAAGGCCAGGGGTTACAGGGAGACACTGTCTCAAAAAGACCGAAAAAAAAAAAAAAGTAATGTGCTTGCTACACAAGCATTGGGACCCGAATTCAATCCCTAGAACCCACATAAAAAAGCTAGGTGTGGAGGCATGCTCTTGTAATCCCAGTTCTGGGAAGGCAGAGAGCCACAGGTTCTAGTGAGAAATTCTGTCTCAAAAAAACAAAGTGGACAGTGCCCTGAGGAACAACACCCACAGATGACCTCTAGTCTCTACCCACAGCCACACACACACACACACACACACACACACACGCACACACGCATGCTTATGCAAAGTCCAGTTTCCATTGAATGTAAAAAGGAATGATCAATCAAACTAGGAAAAGACACAGAGGAATCTTAATTGCTAAATAAAAGAAATGTTCTGGAAAGGTCACACGCTATGGTTCCAGCTTAGACTTATGGAAAAAGCTGAACTACAGAGACAGGAAACAGAAAGAACAAGCAATTGCCTGGCTGGGCAGGAAGAAGGATGAGCAAGACATTTTCAAGGCAATGAACGTCTGTGTGATGTGGTGACAGTGGACATATCACTCTACATGTGCTCAAATCTGGACCTTCAGCAAGTGTGAAGCCCAGTGGCAACCCTGGATCTGTCTGTGTGTTCACTGTGCACACCAGCCCCTGGTAATGTGGCTGGGGAAGAAAGTGAATGTGAGAACTCCATTTTCTGCACAATTTTTATTTGTGAAAGAGCCTCATGCAGCCCAGGTTGGTCTCAAACTTGTTATATAGCTGAGGATGACCTTGAACTTCCCATTTCTGAGATTACAGGCATGCTTATGCAGTGCTGGGAACTGAACCCAGAGCCTCATGCATGCTAGGCTCAGCCCTGAACTCTGCATGATTTTTCTGTAAACCCAAAGCTGCTCAGAAAAATAAAATCAATTATTGAAAAAAAAACTATTTTGGCCAGGTGTGGTGGCACATGCCTTTAATCCCAGCACTTAGGAGGCATAACCAGGTGGATCTCTGTGAGTTCAAGGCCAGCCTGATCTACATAGCAAGTTTCAGGCCAGCTGGGACTACAGGGAGACCGTGTCTCAAAAAAAAAAAAGGAAGGAAGGAAGGAAGGAAGGAAGGAAGGAAGGAAGGAAGGAAGAACGAACGAACGAACGAACGAACGAAAGAAAGAAAGAAAGAAAGAAAGAAAGAAAGAAAAAGAAAAGAAAAACTATTTTGTAAGAGAAAGGAGTGCAGAAGGCAGGGGATGCGTGAGGTGGGTACCCAGGGCAAGACCTACCCCATAAAACCCCAGCAGGCCTAAGGCATGATGTTCCGCATGGTGTGGAGACTGTGGGTGCTGCTGCTATTTACGTCCTACTCTGAGGAGATGATCTCAGCCTACAAGGTGAGTTTAGCCTGTGCCCTCCCATTGCCCATACCCCTTGGAAGAAAGGCCTGTGCCAGCAAGAGGAAGCCAAGGCTTCATTGGAGCATCAGGTAGAGGTGCTGGAGCCCTGGATCATCTGGGCAGGCCCATCAGAGAGTGACTTGGGAGCACGGATAGTTAGTTGCACAATCATGAATGCATCTGAGGATCTGCACCCACCTGCTTACACTCTAACCTGCATGCAACCACATCTCTCAGTGTACTCCCAAGGACACAGCAGTCTGGGAAAATACTCCAGAAGGCAGAGAACAGTGGCTTCCCTGAGTTCTTCCATGGTTCCTTGCTGTGTGGTATGAGATGTGATATCCCTGGTTCCCTTTGCACACTTGGTTAAACCACCCACACCTGTCCTGTTGGTCTGTGGCTGCCTTCCCTCCCTGTGCCCATGTGGCTCCTCACTTGTCTCTGGCTGCAATCTCTTTAGCAGCAGCTATTCTGCCTTCAACTCTTAGTCAATAAACTTTTTTTAACTGCAAAGCAAAACAAAAAGTCTCCCTGGGTAGAAACCCCCATGGGGGGAATCTTCCAGTTTCACCTCCTGATTAGCTGTGTGACCCTGGGGAGGAGGTACTGTCTCTGAGCCTCAGTTTCTTCATCTGGCATCAGAAGTTCTGAGCCAGACTGTTTACAGCTCTTCCTGTCTGTGCCTGTTGCTCTGTCACATGTCCCTTCGTTGTCTGTGCCTTAGCTTACCCTCTGTGCACCTGGCCTATAACAGATGCTCTCTTCTCCCTCCTCCCCCTTCGCTTCCTGCCATCTACCCCATCTTCCCACCTCCCTAGATCAGACAGCATGTCTTGAGTTGGAGGATGGTTGACACAGGGAAGTCAGAGCTGGGGGAGGCGGTGTCTGAATGGAGAAGCCCTTCTTGGGGAAGGTCTGCAGACCTTCCCTGGAGTGGGTAAACAGAGTCTGGATGTTTCAGGGGAATGGAGAGACATGTGAACACAATCCTGAGTGTCAGAGCGACTGCTGTGTCACCAACAGCTTGAACCCACAGAAATTCTGCACCCCCCAGACTATGTTTCTGCAATGTGTGCCATGGAAGAAGGTGACTGGGGCCCTGGGTGGTGCCTAGGGAGGGGTAGAGACTAGTGGGGGACACCTTATCACCCCATTCCCACCTGCTTCTGGATGAGGTAGAGAAAGCGGGTCCTTGGAATGGCAGAGGAAAGGGAGATCCCCTGGTGAGGCAGACAGAAAAGAGTCCCTGCTCTCTCACAGCCCAATGGGCACCTCTGTGAAGATCACTTGGAATGCCACAGCAGCTGCTGCATCAGGACAGGATACAGCCCAAACAGATTCTGCTCTGCCAAGACCATCTTCCTGCAGTGTGTGTCCTAGCGCAAGGTGAGCCTGGAGCAAGGGAATTGACGTGGGACTGCCACATGGGGCAGGGCTCCTGGTGAAAGGAGGGGGGGAATGGCTCACTGGGAACCCAGTAACATCTCCCCAGCCAGAAGGGGACAAGTGCCAAAGTCACTCAGAGTGCTGGAGCCTGTGTTGCCTACCAGTCAGCGAGACCAGCCCCTCCCACTGCACACAGCGGACTGGGCTCCTGGCCCTGTGCCTACCGGTGGTGAGTCCCTGGCAGCTTGGGACAGATATATGCGGAGGGAGGGAGGCAGCATGTGAAACCAAGCCCTATGGACAGAGGTCAGGGTGACCGCCTGCAGTGGGTGTCTACCTGCAGTTGGTAAAGCAGAGGTGACATCTGGGACCTGGGGGTGGAGAGTGTTCTTGGACCAGGCACTGAGCCTTCTGGATATGAGGGAACAGGCCACAATATTAAGGGCCCATTGGTCCTACCTGGAGGGACCAGAGACTTAAAAGCCAGGAAGCTGGTGTTGAAACTGGTAGGAGCTGAGTTCAGGCCTGCAAGTGTGTGTGTGTGTGTGTGTGTGTGTGTGTGTGTCTGTCTGTCTGTCTGTCTGTCTGTCTGTCTGTCTGTCTGTCTGTGGAGGGAGCCACTACACCCACCAGGTGGAGAAGGTCTCCCAACCTTTCTCCTTTCCACCTCCTTTACCTTCTCCTGGGCCTAAGTGGAGCCAAGGGGAAGGAGCTCACAGACAAGGATTATGGGAATGGAAGCTGGCAGCACAGCTGTGTGTGTGCCCCAAGGGGCCTCATGACAGCCACTGGTGCCATGTGGTGGTGAGTACACATTTCATTGCAAAACCTCATAATGCCATCTGGCACACAGAGGTCCACAGGTCCAAGGTTAAGAACATGGCACCTGCCAGGAGCACCCGGCCTCCTAACTTGGTTACCACCTGGGACATCCTGGCATATGGCTGCCCCAAGGATACTTGGAGTAAAGGAAGGAGTTAGATCATCTCACACAAGGTGCTCCTGTCCTGGACAGGACTGCCATGTTGGTGCTGGTGGAATCAGGCTTGTGTGATTTTTTTTCTCCCTGACCCTGTAAGTTTCCTGATCTTTGTTGTCCTTTAGTGAATGAACACGAGACTGTGAGACACAGACCTGGACTGCAGAGAGCAGAGAGGCTCACACCCACCCTGTTCCCTTTCTGGGGCAGCCTCTGAAATCCAGAGGAATTAGAGCTGTCTGTTGCTTGCTGTTAACGTGGTCTCAAGTCCACTGCATCATAAGATGTTCCAAACCTAATCACTACATGTAAATAAACACTATCCATTAAATGAAGAAGTGTCTTGTCCATTATTGTTTTACAATAATAAAAGCATGGAAACCTTGTAGAAGCCCTGAAGACCATAGCCCAGTGGGGTCTGCTTAGCCCTGTGGCAGTGTTGGCCCTTTGGGGGACCGGGGAGTGTCTGGAGTGAAACAGAGGCTGGCAGAGTGCTAGGATGGAGACCCAGGCTGCAGCAGTGTTTTCAGAATTGCTGCTGCACCCCCTCTCCTGCACAGTCTCCATGACAAAGCTATGATCACATGTTTTATCACTGGAGATAAACATAAGCTGCCATCCCAATAGAAAAGTCTGTCCTGAATATGTTGCCTACAGCCCTAGCATAGCACATGCAAGTTCAGGACCTAAGGTCAGCCATGTTAGGCTGTTTTCCTTTTTCTCCTTCTCCATGATGAAATGCTGAGGTCCCCTCCTACCTCTTCTTTGATGCAGGTCCATCTTTGCCCATGGTTCTACTGTGGCTCTGTATGCCCATGCTGAGCTACTTTGGGGCCTGTGAACTTCCTCTGTTTCCCTTCCTGGTAAGCCCTCCATGGAAGGGTCCTTCAGCTCCACTTAGCTTCTGAATCTAACACCTGCTTTATGCCCCCACCTCCACCATGTTCAGTTACCCTGAATCTCTGCCATGCTTCACCTGGGCTGCTGGGCATCTGAAGGAGAGGGGGGAATCCCAATCTCTGGTCTCCTTATACTATCTGGTTGTGACTTGTGCACATCTTTCACTTCTCCTGTATATTGCTGAAGCTCTCTCTGGGGAGGTGACATCATGCAAAAGAGTATAGTCAGGGCCACCATAGAAGTTCAAGGTGTTGATGTCCTTTAAGAAAAATAACTCAGGGGCTGGAAAGATTGCTCAGTGGTTAAGAGCGCTTACTGCTCTTGCAGAGGAACCAGGTTTGATTCCCAGCACCCACATGGCAGCTAACAGCTGTTCATAATTCTAGTTTGAGGCATCTCACGCCCTCCGCTGACCTCCATGGGTACTACATGACACAGGCACATTTACACACATGCAGGCTATACACTCATGCACATAAAATAAAAATAATAAATAGAATATTTAAAAAAAGAAAAGAGCTGGGTGTGGTGGTACACACCTTTAATCCCAGGCAGGCAGATCTTTGTGAGTTCGAGGCCAGCCTGGTCCACATAGTGAGTTCCAAGACAGCTGGGGTTACAGGGAGACCCTGTCTCAAAAAGACAAAAAAAA
>NW_008355811.1:230451-237470 GCF_000622305.1 Nannospalax galili
GGGGCTAGAGAAAGAGAGTTCAGGGGCTGGAGAGAAGGTTCAGTGGTTAAGAGTGCTTGCTGCTCCTCCAGAGAACCTGTGTTTGGATCCCAGCATCAAACTAATAAGCCAGGTGAGGGCCTGTGTGGGCACCTCTTAGCCCAGTGTTGTGAGGAGCAGAGACAGGGGGGTCACTAGGGCTTGCTGGCCACCAGCCTAGCCAAAAACCAGGCAGGGTTGGAGAATGATAGAAGAGGACACCCAAGGCCAGCTTTGACTACATAGTAATTTTGAAGATAGCCTCTGGTACATGAGACCCTGTCTCCAAACAACAATAGCAACAAACCAATGTTCCAGAGATGAATGTTGGGGGTGGGGGGGCGGAGAGGAAAAAAAAAAGCAGGCTTTGTTAATGCCAGCAGACCAGAGAGGAGGCCAACTGTGGCCTCAAGCCCTCAGGGATTTTCATATGAGGATCAGTCAGGGGCAGTGTGCAGGAGAGCCTGGTTAGGGTTCTGGTGCAGACTGTAGGTGGTCTTATCTTGAAGGCAGAATGATCCAACTTGCCGACAGTTTTTTGGTCATCACCTGGTTTCTGGAATCAGCTCAGGAAGAAATCAGGGTCACAGGGATGCAGAGTAAAGGCCAGTACAGAAACACAGCAATATCATATAACAAGCTCCCCCACCACACCCCCCACACCCCGCCCCAGTTTTTCTCCTGTTTTCTCAAGAAGTGTCCTCAGGGCCCCACGCAGCCACCAGATGGCGACATGGCCTTGGTAGAGCAGATGCTCCCACACCCTTCCGGGCAACAGTGCAGTTGTGTACTAGCTATGTAGGACTGAATCAGCAAGGGGCACAGAGGAACTTCACCAAGGCTGGTGGGTAGTGCCCACAGGAGAAAGAGAAGGTGCTCACCACACTGGCAAGGAAACAGATGCCCAGCTGCTTAGGAAGCAGGTCAGTCAATCTAATCCCAGAGCCTATATCCAGTCACATCCACACAATCATCACTCCAGCCACCCTGAGGGGGTAGCATCTCCTTCAGAGGGCTTTTAGCGTGAGAGCTGCACCCACAGCAGGAGTGCACAGTGCAGGATACTCAAGATGAGGGCCCAGCCTCCAATGCATGGGGATCCCTCAGATCACCCACAAAGTGGTGTGGAGTGTGTGTGTGTGTGTTATGGTGTATGTGTTGTGGTATGTGATGTGGTTGTGTATATGGTGTGTTGTGTTGTGGTGTGTGTGGTGTGGTATGTGCCATGCATTTCCAGGGTGCCAGAGCGCTAACATTCAGGCACTAAACTGCACCCCATTTTGTAGTCATGACAGGAGTTTTTATATATCCTGGTGAAACATATGAAGCATTCAACTGGAACTGCTTTTCTTTTTTACTTATTAGGGGGATTTCATTTTTTAAAAAATCCCCAAAGTTTGTGGGCAATACTCTAAAATACAGTAAAAACTAGCAAGAGTTTTAGTTATACACTTTGTTGGCATAATGTAGTGGTTCTTTCAGTGAGAGCAAAGGCTCTCCAGAATTTTCCACATAATTGTACAGTGTCTCCTCTACTTTTTTATTTTTAAACTTAAAAAATTTTATGTCAGGCGTGGTGGCGCATGCCTTTAATCCCAGCACTCAGGAAGCAGAGGCAGGCAGATCTCTGTGAGTTCAAGGTCAGCCTGGTCTACATAGCGAGTTCCAGGCCAGCTGGGGCTACAGGGAGGCCCTGTCCCCCCGCCCAAAAAAAAAGACCAAAAAAATTTTTATGTGTATCAGTGTTTTGTTTGTATGAATCTTACCACCACATGAGTGCAATGCCTGTAGAGGCCAGAAGAGGGCATCAGATCCCCTGCAACTGGAATTAAGGATGGTTGTTAGTCACCTTGTGCATGCTAGGAACTGAACCCAGGTCCTGTGCAAGAGCAGTCACTGCTCTTAACCGCTGAGCCATCTCTCCTGTCCCCCACTTTGGGGGGGGATGGGTTCAGACGGAGTCTCCCTTTAGCCCCAGCTGGCCTAGAACTCACTATGTAGACCAGGCTGGCCTCTACCTCAAAGAGATGTGCCTGCCTCTGAGTACTGGGATTAAAGGTGTGCACCACCACACTGGGTTCCCCCCACCACCAATTTTTTAGAAGTTCTTATTGTAATACACTGAGGCACAGAGGTAAGGGATGGTATGGGGTCAGAATACAGGGACACAACTTTTTTTAAAGACAGGTTTCACTATGCAGTCCTGGCTGGCCTGGAACTCACTATGTACAACAGGCTGACCTCAAACTCACAGGGATCTGCAAGCCTCTGTCTGCTGAATGCTGGGATTAAAAGTGTGCCAGGGCTGGAGAGATGGCTCAGCAGTTAACAGCACTGACTGCTCTTGCAGAGGACCAGGGTTCGATTCCCAGCATCCATATGGCAGCTAACACTTGTTCGTAACACCAGTTCTAGGGATCTGACACTTTCTTCACCGAGGGCACTGCATGACACGGGTGCACTTACATATATGTAGGCAGTATACTCATACAAGTAAAAATAATAAATAAAATTTTTTTTCGTCTTTTTGAGATAGGGTCTCCCTGTAGCCTCAGCTGTCTTGAACTCACAGAGATCCACTTGCCTCTGCCTCCCGAGTGCTGGGATTAAAGGTGTGTGCCACCACACCCAGCCATTTTTTTAATTTTTAAAATATATTTTATTTAAGTAGGCGGATGTCTGTGACATCAAGGCCAGCCTGGTCTACATAGTGAGCTCCAGGTGAGCTGGGGCTACAGGGAGACCCTGTCTCAAAAAGGCCAAAATAAATAAATAAATAAAATATAATTTTTTTAAAAGTCTGTGTCACAATGCCCAGCTGAAACCACTTTTAGATGTGCAGCTCAGTTTACTCCACACATCTTGTTGCTGTGTGGCCATCACCATGGCTATCTCCAGGTGGACTGGATGTGTTCTCCAAGTGTCACATGTAACTGTCCTCTCCCCCAAGGGGCTGGGTTAAGAGGTAAGAGGCCATCAGAGGCAATGAGGTCTTAGGTGGAATGGGTGAGGTCAGTGTCCTCATGGTGGAAGCTGAGGTAAGCTGGTTGCCTATCCCTTTGAGGACACATCTGTGAATGGAAGCCTTACCAGCCCCAAGTTGTTCAGTGTCTTGGCCCCAGACTTCAGCCTCCACATAAGTAAATGAGTTTGTCTATAGCTGTCTGTCCATGGCATTTTGTTACAGTGGCTGTTCCAGTTTACTTTCTGTTGCTGTGATAAAACATTGACCAAATGCCACTTGGGGAGGAAATGGGTTTATTTCAGCTTACAGGTCACAGTCTTGTCATCGAGAAGTCAAGGCAGGAATCTTGAGATAGAACTAAAGCAGAGACCACGGAGGAACACTACTTACTGTTTTCTTCCCCTGGCTTGCCAGCTACCATCTTACACAACCCAGGCCCACTTGCTCAAGGCTGGCACCACTCTCAGTAGGCTGGGCCTTCCTATGCCAATTAACAGTCAAGAAAATGCCGCACAGACATGCCAATAGGCCAGTCTGTTGGAGGAAATTCCTCAATTGAGATTCCTTCTTCCCAGATGATTCTAGTTTGTGTTAAATTGATTAAAAAACTAACTGGTACAGCACCCTTCGTGGATAAAGGTCACTCCAATTGGGACTCTGTCCACTAACCTGACATTCAAAAAAACGTTCCAGGATGAAAAGCTGAAATCATGCACTTAACCTCAGAAGAGCTCCGGAGACTCTGTCTCCTGTGTGATTAACCTCAGAAAAGAGCCTGGGCCAGGAATTGGTACCTGACTCTGAGAAAATAGAACTAGAAGCAGCAGTGGAGCCACTCCCCCTGTGCTCTGTGAAGACCTGTTCCATAACGCTGTTGTTTTTCCTGCTAAAACAAGCACAAGAAAGGGGGCTGGGCACAGCTCTGCAGGACCTTAGGCTGGAAGGCTCCGAAGACAAAGTCACAATAGGTATGGGACCTCTGAAGTCAGAGGCCAGGGTGAACGCTGGCCAGGGAGGCAATTTCCAGCACTGCTGAGACAAAAGCTCAGTCCACAGAAAGTAAAACCCCATGGGTGGTTTCAAGATGCAGCAGCCTCGGCAATGCTGATCCCTGGGGTACTGTATAGGGCAACTGCACCTCAGAAGTACTTTATGGCTTTAATAACATGGTGGTGGGAAATGGGAGGGGGTGCTCAGGTTATGTTTAATTCATGTCAGGAAATACAAGCCTGCAATGAACATCACAGACTGCAGCTTAACAGGGTCATCGGCTCATCCTGTTGGGTTCTCACAAGAGGCCAAATTCCAGGTCACAGGAGGACAAGGTTGGTGACACTGGTGCAGAAAGAGGCCTTGGGTTTTGGAGGAAACTAGGAGCCCCTGTTACTAGAAGGTGAAAGTCTCACCTAGTGTGATGGTGGAACTGAGGATGAAAAATCCATTTTTTTACTGGATGTATAGGTAGATCTAGGCAGTAAGGAATTGCAGAAACAATGAAAAAAGAGCCTGTGAATTTACATGTATGAATATGATAGAATGTGGGAAGCCTTGATGGTCACAGAAATTTGCTGCAGATCTCCTGTGGGTGAGTAAAGCCTGGTAGCCCCAGTCCACACCAGAGGCACATCGGACTTGAGGCATTGCAGCTGGGACACAGATTTGTAAGGGGCCTTCCAAATCTTGACCCATGGTGCAGAAGTAAGATGGGAGTCTGTCATTTGGGGTGACTTCAAGAGGTGGTGACAGCTGGAGGCGTGTTAGTGAGGCTCATGCCTCCACAGTTTCTCAGGGGTCTCCTGCCTCTGCTGGTGCCCAAGGACCCCAAGGTAAGGCTATCTCTTTGCACTGACATCCCAGAGTCTGGCGGGCCCTTCCTAGCCCCAGAAGCATAAATCCTGTCTTCACAGATGCTGGTGGCTGGCAGGTGCCGACAAGGTCATTGGCTGCAGGCAGGTCAGTGAGACCCGAGAGTCACAAGGGCAGCTGTGAGCTGAGCTAGCCCATGGGCCTGCTCTGGCTGTCCTGAGTCTGATGGGCCAGTTGTTTCTCCTAAGGCTGACTGGGCATGCCCACACTTGTCTTTGATTTGGTTTTTCAATTTAGGTTCTTTTATAAAGTCCCTAATTCCAGTGGTATCATTGATGTACCTCCTGTCCTTGGTCATCACAGGTTTTGTGTTGTGGCTTTCTGGGTGTAAGGACCCTCACCAGGCCTAGGCTCTCACAGAACTGCCCAAAAGGCAGGCGGCACCATGGATCCTGCTTATCTAAGACTGGTGCCCTTTAGGGCAACAATCCACTTCAGAAAGGGATATCCTGCCTGAGGGTCAGTAGCACATTAAAGGTGCCAGCAGCAGTAAGGACCCATGGGGAACTTGCATGAGCCTAGAGGTACCTTCCCTTGCCAATGGCTCATGGCAGGTTCCTTGGGTCTTAATACGCTTCCATCTGAACCTCCCAGACATACAGGGGATCTTAGTCAAGGAACACCATTGACTTCCTGTCCACCCTGTCTACCTATCCCTCATGGTGGGTCCTGTGGCTCTTGATGTGGCTCTGCAAAGCCCTGACAGTGCTGTGGCATTTGAGCAGGACCTTTTGGGCAGCCCCAACCCCACCCCAGGCAGGGCACTGGCAGATGTAAGGACAAAGTCATTCTTAATGCCCAGAGATTGGAACCACTGATGAGGAAGGCTAAGTGAAACTCCAGCTGTGGTTGCTGATCCAGGGACTCAGGCAGAAGGTGAATGACTGAACAACCAGCCTGGACCATGACTTGCTGGGCACAGAGGGCTGTCCCCCTTCTGCTACCCACTCCACAGCATCACTGTGCTTTATGAGGCCCCTATTCTTAGGTGTGGGCAGGCAGCTAGTGTACAGCACTATCTTCCAAGCATAGCAGCCACCATTTTCATTAGAGCAGTTGGGGCTGTTTGGAAGTTCAGGTTTGTTGACTGTTGATATTCGAAAGATTCTAGCTGCTCCCTCCTCATTTCTTGGTCATTTGTATGTAATTCTGTCCTAAGTGCACGTGGCCTTGTGGTCTCAGGAGGTGCTGGAGGTAGTTAACTGAAGGGAGTGTTCCAGCTATGAAGCTACCGAAGTCATCCATGCTAGGCTGAGATTTTCTGGTGGTGTGGCTGCTTTGGGGTCACCTAGGCTCTGTAAGGGAGCCAATAAACTCATTGGATCCCCAAGTTGAATCCTACTTTGGTTTGTCATTGGTGTGTCTCCTCAAGGAAGTAGTTCTCCTAACATACTCTGACCACTCAGGCCTGGCACTGAGCCAAGATGACCTGATAAAATTCCACTTTCAAATCCAGGCAGGGCAGCAGTGAAGGCTACACCAAGATGAGATCTACAGGTAGGTCCTGAGCCCCATCTGTACAGGCAGACAGCACTGTTCTGCACAAGGGCAGGAGGAGGCCACTGACCACCTCTACTTTAGGCATTCTGTTTTCATTTACTGGGTAAAAGGTTACCTGGTTCTGTGTGGTGCTGGGCAGTGGGGGGGTCCAGTCCAGCCCCACAAAGGGAACATGTGTCCCCAGGGAGAAATGTGCCCTCTGCACAAAGGTGGCAAATCAAAGATCAAGTTTCATGCAGAAAACCTGCCAGACTCTGGAAATGGGGGCTGCTGTGACCAGAAGGTTGAGGTCCATGTGTCACCCAGGCCAACCTGCAAAGTCAGCAGAGTTCCATGCAGATGTGGGGGGGCGGGGGTTGTAGCAGAAAGGGCCTCAAGAGCATAGTCCCAAGGGAACCACAGGAACATTTTCTATCCTAACTGTCCAGGTTAAGAATTTAATAGGTCTTAGGCCAGGCGTGGCAGTGTATGTCTTTAATCCCAGCACTCAGGAGGTAGAGGCAGGCGGAACTCTGAGTTCCAGGCCAACTGGAGCTACAGGGAAACCGTCTCAAAAAGACCAAAAATAAATAATTTAATGTCTTTATAATTATATTAATAGAATATTCACGTTTCAGGGCTAGAGAGATGGCTCAGCGGTTAAGAGCACTGACTGCTCTTGCAGAGGACC
>NW_008355811.1:237838-239453 GCF_000622305.1 Nannospalax galili
CTTACACTTATACATAACAGAGTAAGGCAGAAACCCCAGAGCTTCTGCACCCTGTTGTTCTGTACCTACTGTAGTAAGGGTAGATGCCAGATACACACTGCCCCAGGGTGGCCTCGAGGGACCTTGAAGCCCAAAGCCCCAGGCCCCAGGGAGTGATGCAGGTGGTGAGGCACCAGCAGAGCAGCTACCTGCCTCAGAGCCACACAAGACACTGGACCACATTTCATCTAAATCAAGGCTGTATTTATCTCTGCTGATTCACATGAAAGCCAAACGTTTAAAATAACCAGAGTCCACAATGGAAACACAAAGCTGAACAAAGCAGACGGTGACGCTCAATCAACAGGCTCAGAAGCCCAGCAGACAAAAGTGGTACAGAGGAAACCAAAAAGGACAAGCTGACAGCACATGAGACACTTGAAAGGGCATGAAAGCAAAAACCAAAGCCAAGGCTTCTAGAGGGGCAACACTCAGATGCTCCTGGGTGGGAGAAAAAAATGTTATCTTTTTCTTGTAACCAACCTTTTAGACTCTTGAACTTCTAAGATTCTGTCTAGCTTACAGATTCAAAGACTGCACTAAGATTACTACAGGGGTGCAGGTTTGTTTCTGTGGCTAGACCCAACCAGACCCGAAGCCCACCGTGAACCTGAGCAGATAGATGCTCAGAACTGTGGCTCTCCAGGAGAACAACTGCCCTGTCAGATGCTCAGGTGCCTTTTCCTCCAGATAGCCTGTCCTGCCCTCAAGGCTTGCATAGTTCAAGGATAGTTGCTGCAGTTAAACTGTGTGTGTTTATAACTGACAGCGAGTAAGTGGGTTTTTGTGACCACATTACACAAATAACCAGAGGGGTTTCTGGAAACTTGTTACAGACTGTCCAGGTTAAGAATTTAATAAGTCTTATAATTATATTAACAGAATATTTACATGTTTCTTTCTAAAAAACAAACCAAAGAAATCTTCTTACACTTATGCATAATAGAATAAGGCAAAACCCCAAAGTTTTATAATTATTATTATTTTAATATATATCTGTAACTTCGGTTCCAAGTACCAAGGGAGGGCCAGGGCCGGGCCTGAGTGCGGAGCCTCACAGTGCACTGGAGAGAAAGACCGTTTCTTTCTATAAATAAGACAAACCCTGGGGTTCAAAAGGGATCTGAGACCATGAAACTGCAAATCCCAACTAAAAATTATCTTTTTGGTTCTTTAAAATGTCAGAAAAGCACGAAATTAAGAAAAATACAAAACCATTAAAAATGCTTCTCACCTGTGGGGGCTAAAAGGTACAAAGCTGAATTTTTCCCAGTGGCCTAATTACAAGCTCCGAAAAAAAAGTCACCCCCAGAAAAGCGTAAAGTCCCCAACTCCACAGGCTGTAGGGCAGCGCGGGCCGGGCTGCCCCTGGCCCTGGGAACTGTGCTCAGGTCCCAGGAATTCAGTGTCCACGCGGGGCACGCGCTGCCGGGACTACCGCGCCTCCACCTCGGGCGGGTTCCGCGCTGGCGAATACTCGCGCGCCTCGCCGGGCCCGAGCGCCAGCGGCGTTGTCCTGGCATGCGTGGGCGGTGTGGGGACGGCGGCTGCGGCCACCAGCGGAGGAGGTGCGGCA